>NW_013668112.1:27734-32986 GCF_000517525.1 Limulus polyphemus
GTGACGAGGATTCGAACCCGCGACCCGCAGATTGCGAGTCGAGCGCCCTGACCACCTGGCCATGCCGGGCCATTTTAAAAGCAATAGTTATGACAAATTTAGTTACGTAACTCGGTAAGAGTTGTAAGTTGTCTGTGTAATTCAACTGTTGTAAATTGACGTCACGTTACTCGAATCATCGGTATTTTTCTCGTTGCCTTAAGAGAGTACTGTTACATCATAGTGTCTCGTAGTTTGTAGAAAATTATTGACCTCAGTTGGGCAATTTATATATATATATATATAGGCAACCAACTGAGTGCAAGGAAGTTAAGTTAAAAGAAGTTCATGTAGTTAGTAAAAGTGAAGTTAGACTGCATGATTGCTTGTTTAGCCATATCGGGCGATATTTAAAGTGAATTTCACAGTTTAACAGATATAAGGAGAGAAATAATTTGTCTTGTCAAAGGGTGTTCTAAAGTAATTGAACCCATCTGTGTAAACTTTGAAAAAAAGAAGACAATTATTTAAAGTTCTAGATACAACTGTGGTAACCCACGGGGTAACGTAAGTGAATTGATCGCAGATTGTCTAGTAAGAAACAGAGTAGAGAAAAATAATTTGTCTTGTCAATTTGGTTCTAAAGTAACTGAACCAGCTTGTGTGGACTTTTGACAAGAAAAATAAATTATTTACAGTTTTAGATACAACTGTGCTATCCTATAGTGTAAAGGATTTTTATACATATGTTTGACTTGTTTTGAATATGTTATTTAACCGGACCTATAAAACTAACACAGAGTATGAATTATATGATAAAATGATGAGCTGTGACAGTCGAGCATTGGTGGTAAACTTGATATGAAATTATACGAGACACAGGTATTAATTATCACAGAAACATGCCAAATTAAACCATAAGCTGTACAGGGATATGAACTTATGCTTTGAGTTCTATTACCCTGGGATTTAGTTAACGCCAACATACAGGTAGTGGACAAAAAAAATTGAAACACCTGGGTAAATGATGGACTACATGTATATGCAATGTCCAGGCTACCACACGGGTGTGACTAGTTCATTAATTAAGTAAATAGCATCCCAGGATGCATAGGCTCATGTACAAAAATGCTGGACAGGCCTGGTTGCCTATAACCATGGCTAGCCTGGCTGCAAGAGGATACCTCAATGACTTTGAAAGAGGGATGATTGTTGGAGCCCGTTTGGCGGGAGTTTCAGTGACCAAGACAGCTCAACATGCTGATGCTGCACGAGCAACAATGTTTAAGGTGATGTCAGCATGGAACTCTGAGGGAAAGACATCATCAGCAAAGGGCAACGGTGGGCAGAAGTACATACTCCAGGATCGTGATGTCCGTACATTAATTCGAACTACAAAACAAAACAGGCGAGAAACCCAAATCAATTAACTGCAAATTTCAATCTGTGGCGAGAGCATCCAGTTTAATCAAAAACGGTCCGTCAGAAACTCCATAGAACGGGATATCATAGTCGGGTTGCAGTGCACAAACTGCTTGTCACACCTTGCAATGCACGGATATGGGTCCAGTGGTGCAAAGAGCACAGGACTACTGAGCAGTGGAGAAATGTGACATGGTCAGATGAATCATCCTTCACCATGTTCTCAACAAATGAACAAGTGCATGTGTGGCGCCAACCTATAAAACTCCACAGCCCTGAGTACTTGGTACCAACAGTGAAGGTTCTGATGGTTCCGTAATGGTGTGGAGCAATTTTCCTGGCATGGTTTGGGCACACTCATACCCTTACAAGGGAAGGTCGATGCCAATCATTGCTTAATGGTACTGAGTGATTATCTTCACCCCTTGGTCTAGCATTTCTGTCCTGCCGAGAGGGGTGTCATTCAAGGTGACAATGCCCCATCTACAGAGCACGAGTAATCATCCAGTGGTTTGAGGAGCATGACAGTGACGTCATCCATATGTCATGGCCTTCTCAGTTACCAGATCTGAACCCAATCGAGCATGAATGAGATATTCTGGGATGATGCTTGAGACAGCATTTTCCACAACCATCAACTAGGCGTGAGTTTATTGACTTTCTCGTGGAAGAGTGGTGTCGCATTCCTTCTGCTGAATTCCAGACGCTGGTAGACTCTATGCTAAGGTTTAAATTTGTGGTCAGTTGACGTGGGTTGCTCGTCTGTTTTGATTTTCAGTTGGAATTACTGCACAGACATCACGTTCCTGGAGTATGCACTTCTGCCCAATGTTGCCTTTTGTGGATGATGTTTTTCCATCAGAGTTCCATGCTGACATCACCTTAAATACCGTTGCTCGTGAAACATTAGCAAATTGAGCTGTCTTGGTCACTGAAGCTCCTGCCAAACACGTCCCAACAATCGCCCCTCTTTCAAAGACACTGAGGTCTCCTCTTGAGGCCATGCTAGCCATGATTATAGGCAACCAGGCCTGTCCAACATTTTTATACACAACACTGTGCCTCCTGGTATGCTACTTATTAATTAATTAACTAACCACATTTGTGTGGTAGCCTCTGCATTGCACATATTTGTTGTCCCTCATTTACCCAAGTGTTTCCTCTTTTTGTCCACTACCTGTATGTATCCTTCATCTTGAGTACATATCCTTTATCTTCAATATCTATCCTTCCTTTCTGAGTATGTATCCACCATCTTAAATATGTATCCTTTATCTGGAGTAAGTATCCTTCAGTTATATATTCATCATATTTTATCTTAAATATTTATCCTTCAGATATGCATACCTCATCTTTTATCCTAAGCCAAAAATTCCAGGATAATCACGAGCCACCCCGGATATTAGTTTGGATTGACGAAGATTACTGCTAGCATTGTAATTATGAATTTCTTGGAGTCCTTTCAATAAAGTCTTTGTGGATTGCATCTAAGATTGTAAGGTATCCTCGTCCAATATAGTCATTGTTACGATAGTAATGCAATTTTAGTTCTTTGTGTCAATCAAAGCATTATCTGACACCCTAGTAGCGATTTTTCTTGTGCTAGGATACAGACCTAACATAAGAAATACTAACTAAATTAAAGCAGGTAGTATAATATCCTCAGGTATAGAGTGGTCACATTAGTAAAAACACCTTTTTTTAAATTCCAGTGAGTGTTGTAACATTCCAAAAATGAAGAACATAATTATCTATACCCTAAAATTAAATAGTCAGTTCAACACTCAAACATGTAACATGCCTTAATATTGTTATACAGAGTAACTCAGATAGGTTTCATTTGGTCGTTTTTTGGTCATGTGTCCTGGGAGGATCAAGTACACCTTTATTTGGTCGTTGTTTGGTCATGTGATCTGTGAGGATTAGGTACGCCTTTATTTGGTCGTTGTTTGGTCATGTGATCTGGGAGGATAAAATACACTTGGGCCTCTCCCTGACCATTTATTTGGTTTTTGAGTGTTGGATGAAGCCCACATTAATTCTTCAGTAAAATACGGTCCGGTAGCTAAGGAAATCCGTTCTTATATCATGCAGTCACTGCATGAGCATAGCAATAGTTAGTAAACCAGAAATCGTATTCCACTAGACCATCATCTTCATCGGGATTTGGTCCATGTCTTGGACCAAGGAGGATCAGGTTCAGCATAGACCTCTTCCTCCCTAAGCCTGTCAAGCATCGCGCCTTTCTTCTAAATAGAAGTAAGACACCAATCACGTGACCACTAAACCACCTAGTTTAACGCTAATCAGGTTATCTAACAAGTGAAGTAGGACACCGACCACGTGACCACTAAACTACCTAGATTAACGCTAATCAGGTTATCTAACACTGTAAAGTGAAGTAAGACACCGACCACGTGACCATTAAACCAACTGGCTTCACGGTAATCAGGTTATCTAACACTGTAAAGTAAAGTAGGACACCAGTCATGTAACCATTAGGCCAGCTGGCTTCACATGAATCATGTGACCACGGGCCACCTATCGTCACTTACTTAGGGTGATCTAAAAATGTAAGGTGATGTTCTGAGGGAAAGCGATTTGATATTGCATTTCACATGGGTAATGGTATTTCCAAAACCAAAAAGTAACACTTTAATAAAAATACCTCGAATGATGCACGATATTATTAATAAAACATAATTTTTGTACTTACAGCACTGTCGTCACAAACACTAATTTTTTCTGTCGGACCGTCGCACGTCACAGAATTTTTTGGCCTGAAAAAACAAAACGAATAAAGAAAACGTCTTTTCACTGAACAATATACACTTATATAGTTTTTATTGGATTTCGTTTTATACCTGTCTTATATGAAAAAATCCTCTGTAAAATGATCTAAAAATCTGGTTTCGATACCCCATGGTGGGCAGAACATAGATAGCCCATTATGTAGCTTTGTGCTTTAACAACAACCAACTAACCGACCCGTAAATATATAGTTTTGTGCATATAATAAATTAGGATTTTCGAGTGATCTTATGTCTAGTTGCAGAAGGAATCAAGGGTGTAATTTGGGGGTGAGGGCGACAGGAACGGCCGCTGTCCTTAAGCTCGGGGAGGGAGGCCAAATGGCAGTTTCTATGAGACATTTCTAACCAGCGTTGGGCTTCCAGCTGAATTGGAGGGGGGGGGGGGGTAGTCTCCCGTGACACCAGCCTACGTTACTGCTCTAGAACGTTTATAAAATGACGCTACTAGAAAAAAATATGTATCGCGAGTATAAATTAAATTTAGATAACAATGTCGACTGTTAAAACACGGATTATTATAAAACATTTGAATCCAAAAGTTAAGAAAAGCTAGACATGAAAATAGTGATGTTTGATGAATTTTTTTGATGATGATAAAATATTCGAGTTTTTTGTGTAATTAAAATTTAAAGAACAAACTTATACAAATATTTTCCAAAACAGGTCAAGTGGTTAGGGCGCTCGACTCGCAACCTTCGGGTCACGGGTTCGAATCCCCATCACACCGAACATGCTCGCCCTTTCAGCTGTGGAGGTGTTATAAAATTACGGTCAATTCCACTATTCGTTGGTAAAAGGATATTCCAAGATTTGGCGGTGGGTGGTATTGACTAACTTCCTTCTCTTTACTCTATCACTGCTAAATTAGGGACGGCTAACGGAGATAGCCCTCGTATAGCTTTGCACGAAATTTTAAACAAACGGAACCAATAAAAACGAGGATAAGGTGATTGATCTCACGAGTTAAATTTGAATACTTTGAATCTAAGTTTCAAATGGACAGCAACTGCCTGTTGTAGAAACCTACAACTGTAGAGG
>NW_013668112.1:33986-59990 GCF_000517525.1 Limulus polyphemus
CCTGTTGTAGAAACCTACAACTGTAGAGGACGACGTTTCGAAAGTCTTCCGCCTTTCGTCTTCAGGTCGTCCTCTACATTTGTAGGTTTCTACAACAAGCAGTTGCTGTCCATTTGAAACTTAGATTCATTATGAATACTCTGTCTAAACAACTTATCAAAGATTGAATACTTTGTTTATAAGTGTTTTAATTCAATTATGTGTAATTAAAATATTTCATTTGTGTTACACATGAATATGTGACGACCAAAATTAAAAATATTTTGGTAAACCGATTAGTAGGTATTAATGAAGATTCTTATATCTCTAAAAAGTAGTAATTTTAGTAAACGGGTTACCTGTGATTAATGCAGATGATTGTTCTTCAAATGTATCTTTAAATAGTACCACTTTTAGTAAACTGGTTACTTGGGATCAGCATAGGTTGTGTCTTTAAATAGTACCACTTTTAGTAACCTGGTTACTTGGGATCAGCGTAGGTTGTATCTTTAAATAATACCACTTGTTATCAACTGATTACCAAAGATTGGTAGAGGTTCTTGTATTTTTAAATAGTACCACTTTTAGTAAACTGGTTACTTGGGATCAGCGTAGGTTGTGTCTTTAAATAGTACCACTTTTAGTAAACTGGTTACTTGGGATCAGCGTAGGTTGTATCTTTAAATAATACAACTTGTTATCAACTGATTACCAAGGATTAGTAGAGGTTCTTGTATCTTTAAATAGTACCACTTTTAGTAAACTGGTTACTTGGGATCAGCGTAGGTTGTGTCTTTAAATAATACCACTTGTTATCAACTGATTACCAAGGATTAGTAGAGGTTCTTGTATCTTTAAATAGTACCACTTTTAGTAAACTGGTTACCTGGGATCAGCGTAGGTTGTTGTATCTTTATATGTATCTTTTAAGTGATTACCAACGATTAGTGAAGATCGTTGTATCTTTAAACAGTAATACTTTTGGTCAACTAGTTACCTGATATTAGTACAGGTTATTGAATATGTATATACATGTTTAAATAATACCAGTTTTGGCAAATTGCTTACCTAGGATTTGTGCAGGTTCTTCTACCTTTAATTACTCCTTTAGAATTTTTAATACAGCCGGAAGTACAATCACCAAACTTCCATTCCGTCCATCCACCCTTTATCACCTCCAACTTTTTGTTGCCCCACGGTTCACATTTTCCTTTTATACACCACTATAAAAAGAAAGGTTTGAATATAACTTCTTGATACACTTACATGAAAAACTTCTGTTTTTTTATCAGTAATTAAATAAAACTAACAAATCTCCAAGATTTTCTTAATCTCAAGCTGAAAGTGATAATCCAAACACTTGCCTTCAACCAGTTAGGATACCTTGAGTTAAACAATTGGTCGTTTTACTCAAATATTTTAAAGTTTGTTTGTTTTCAGCGCAAAGGTATACGGTGGGTTATTTGCGGGACTTGAGCCCTGGATTTTAGCGTTGTAAATACGTAACCTTACAACTGACCCCCTCCACGGGAAAGGGGGGTATGATCAAGTCAGCCTGTGGTTTAATTATTTTGTTGAAAAACGACAACGATGGACGAAAAGCTTATTTTACATACAAAATGATTTTGTTGAATGGTTGTTGTTTTTTATTTGCCTTTGTGTGAAAGTGCAAAAAAATGTAATCAATTCATTAAATTCTTCACACTTACATTGATTTATATATAATAGCCTAATAAGTTCACGTGTGTAGACAAGATGGATGTTAAAGAATGCGTATTTATGCAAAAGAGAAATAGCTTCACCATAGAGCGTCCATCCCCTCCCCCACCCCTGGTGTCTCAGCGGTAAGTCTGTAGGCTTACGACGGTAAATTTCAGGTTTCGATACAGATAGCACATTCAGTAGCTTTGTGCTTAATAACAACCAAAAGAGCCAAAAATATTAAAAATTTGTGCTTGTCTGTTGGTTGATTTTACCAAGAAATGCGAGAACTCAGTAGCGAAATGACAATGTTTAAGTTAATGACGTACGAAATTGTCTAATTAAACAATCATTTTCAGTTAAGAAAATCTCAAAAACTTTTGTATAGTTCTATTAGTTTTGTATAGTTCTATTAATGCTGTATAGTTCTATTAGTTTTGTATGGTTCTATTAGTTTTGTATGGTTCTATTAGTTTTGTATGGTTCTATTAGTTTTGTATAGTTCTATTAGTTTTGTATAGTTCTATTAGTTTTGTATAGTTCTATTAGTGTTGTATAGTTCTATCAGTGTTGTATAGTTCTATTAGTTTTGTATAGTTCTATTAGTTTTGTATAGTTCTATCAGTGTTGTATAGTTCTATTAGTTTTGTATAGTTCTATTAACATCCTCTGTTGCTAGTGCGTCTAGATTCACACTCAAAAATTTAATCTATAGATCAAATCAAATTAATATACAGCATTCAGATAACATATACAAAATAATCAAACACTTTATGTTCATAAAGTTTACGTAAACGAACGACTTAATTCATTAGTTATTTGCTATACAAGAGCCCCCCATTGGCACAGCGGTATGTCTGCGACTTAAAACGCTAGAATTCGGGTTTCGATACCCGTGGTGGGAAGAGCACAGATAATTCATTCAATAGCTTAGTGCTTAACTTCAAACAAAGCTATACTAGCGCCCCTTGTTATACGCTTTGAGTATACCGAAGAGCGGATTTTAATGTTTTAAAATGTACCAGTCTTTTAAGGTTGACGACCTTAATTAAAGATGTCTAACTTTAATGCATCCCCTAATTCAAATACTTGAAGACTTGGCTGAATTTTATTAATCTGTCTTTTACATCCAGCGGGGAAGAGCACAGAAGCCCATTGTGTAGCCTTACGCTTAACAACAACTAAACCACCCATCGAAACGAGAAAAAACATGTGCGGATATAGATAGATAGAAAAAAGATCACTGATGGAAAGTTTTTGCTAATCCTTATACTTAATGCCGTTCATGATCGTCTATAATTAACCGAATATTTCCTGCCAGAATTGCTGTACAACTTATGCACGTATTCAGCTAAATGATAACACATTATTGTAAGCAAACAACTATTGATACAAACATGCCCGTTAGAATTAGAGAAAACAAAAATTAAATACAAGAATAGTTTTTATCTTTAAAACAAGAAATTACTAAATTTATTACACTATCAGAGCCACAGAAAGTTCCTTCTAAAGCTGGTCCTGCGACGTAGTATCCTTCCCTTGCAGACGTCTTACAGATGACTTTCTCGCACACCAACTAAAATTTCAAATAACATATTAATGAAAAATAAAGAGTATATTATCATGCATATCTAAATATTTTCACACACACAACAATAGCTAAATAATAGTGCACTAAGAGACTGAAATAGTAATTTAAACGTCTGTTATAATTGCAGATACATTTTGAGAAACGAATTAGAAAAGTTGGATGCTGTTGACTGTTTAGGAAAACATTTTTGTTATCGATTTTGTGGAAATATTTGTTATGCAGATCTAAATTGAAATTTACTAGAAAAAGGTGTTCACGCCATAACAACTAATGTTGAAACAAATGGCTTATATAATAGTGTTTGCTGTGTCCCAACCGACCTGATGAGCTCTAGATAGAGCGAAACACATCATTAGCAATGAATATGGTGAACGTTGTGTGGTTGTTATACTATTGTTATACATTCTACTAGTTCTTGAAAATCCCTAAGGAAGTGGATACATATTACAAAGCTAAGTTTTCAAGAACTAGTAGAATGTGTAACAATAGTATTACAACCACACCACGTTCACCATATTAATCTGTATCTACTTCTTAGGAAACAAAGTTAAGAATATAAAAGTTCTTAAACTAACGTCTGATGACAAGTAAATTAATTGTAACAATGCTTCTCCAGCTTGGAAAAGGCGTTCACAGCATAGCATTATACAGAGATGAGCGAAACTGTATTACCTGTAGTATCATGCAAAAGATAAACGATGTTTTTATCTGTATAACTTTAATGTTATATAGGGTAGAACCGAATCTTTGTTACCCATATAACGGTAATATTATACATAGTGGTACAAAGTCTTTCTTACCTCTAGAACGGTAGTATTATACAGAGTGGCGTCATCGTCATTTAACATTAGTTTACATTGCTCATAGGCATCCCACACCTGCCCAGGTGTTAGCTCGTACTTAGTATGATCAAGACTTTTGTCCATTCTAGTTCCTCCTTCGTTTAAACACGGTACTCTATAGAAACAGATTCTTCATTTAAAATACTGGAACACATTTAAGAACCTAAATATTACGTTTTAAAGTAAAATTATATATTTAGTTACAACCAAGAAAGCAATGTATGGGACATTTACAACTTCCAATTAAGCTATTAAGTACACTCTGGACACCATAATGTCGAAGAACCTTTTCTCTTTTTCTTTCTGAGTTTCTATCCAGTTCAGTAATTTTAGTAGTTTGGAGAAGGGGTCCGTGAGAACAATGAATAACGCGATTATACCAAAAGTTTAATAACCATTTGGTTTAGAGCAGAATAAAATACAAGGAATTAAAAAGTTTAAAAATCACTTGGTTTAGAGCGGAACAACATACGAGGAATTGAAAAATTTAAAAACCACTTGGTTTAGAGCAAAAGAACATATAAGGAATTGAAAAGTTTAAGAAACCACTTGGTTTAGAGCAGAAGAACATATAAGGAATTGAAAAGTTTAAGAACCACTTGGTTTAGAGGAGAACAAAATATAAGGAATTAAAAATTATAATACCCACTTGATTTAGAACAGAAGAACGTATAATGAATTGAAAAGTGTAAGAACCACTTGGTTTAGAGCAGAACAACATATAAGGAATTGAAAAGTTTAAAAACCACTTGGTTTTGAGCAGAACAATGCAGAACAAAGTATAAGGAATTGAAACATTTAAGAACCACTTACTTTAGAGCAAAACGACATATAAAGAACTGAAACGTTTAAGAACCACTTGGTTTAGAACAGAAGAACATATACGGAATTGAAAAGTTAAAAAAACACTTGGTTTAGAGCAGGTTTGCTTTGGTTTGTAATGAATTTCGTGCGAAGTTACACGAGGGCTATCTACGCTAGCAGTCCATAATTTAGCAGTGTAAGACTAGAGGGAAGGCAGCTAGTCAACTTGGGTAACTCTTTTACCAACGAATAGTGGGATTGACCGAAACTTTATAACGCCCGCATGGCTGAAAGGGCGAGCATGTTTGATGTGACGGGATTCGAACCCGCGACCCACAGATTGCGAGTCGAGCGCCCTAACCACCTGGCCTTGCAGGGCCAGGTTTAGAACAAAACAATGTATAAGGAATTGAAAAGTTTAAAAAACACTTGGTTTAGAGCAGAACACATACGGAATTGAAAAGTTTAAGAACCACTTGGTTTAGATCAGAAGAACATATAAGGAGTAATTACGTTATGTTTTTCTGTTTGAGATGTACAATAAGGGATGAGCCATTTTTATAAATCTGTCTTCCTAAGAGGCTTCTTTTGAAAATTTGAATAAATAATTAAAGCTCCTTCAAGGTACAGCAATTATGTGGTCAAGGTTTCGTCTGAACGAATTTTGTATATTTTATTTGCAGAATTATAGCTACATTTGTTAACTACTTGTGTCATTTTCTTCTCACGATCCTCCTGCTCTTCCTTCAAATAAAAGTAGAACTTAAAAAATGCTCTACAATTTTATATCAAATAATAAAAAAATGTTTCTTACTTAAAAGATTTTATCGCTTCTTTGCTGCATGTAGACCATGTGTTTTCTTTCGACGTTCCACGACTTGGTGACATTATGTATCCATTAGAATCGCATTTTTTTGTAATTTCTGTGTCGGATCCGTCATGATGCATTCCTAAACTAAAGAACAAAACATATATATATCGTGATCAATAGATTATGCTAAATGAAGGTTTATTGTTGTTTTCAATATTGATTACTGTTCCAGGCTGCTTTCACACCATCCTTCACCACCATTCATTCGTTTGTTTTTTTAGTAATAAACTGTACAGTGGGTTATTGACAATGTACCCATTGCAGGGATTGAACCTCAAAGTTTAGTGTTATAAGCCCAAGATTACTCCTGAGCCGTAGTGAAACTCAACACTGTCCAAAACTAAAGTAGACGAGTAATGCAGGAATAAAACACTCACTCAATTGAGTGTAATATTATTGTAATCTTCCAGTTTCTACCGGATAATAAAAATAATAATATCCAATTACTTCTATCAAACTTTAAATGAAATACTTCAGTCATTAAACAAAAAACAAACACATCATATTATTCTTGTTATGAGTAGAAAGTCCTGTGCCTCAGCGATAAGTCTACTGACTTCAACTCAAAAACCCTGGGTTTGATTCCCCTCGGATAGCCTACTGTGTAACTTGGTATTAAGATAACAACAGCAACAAAAAGTGAAGGGAAAATGAATAACATATTCTATTGAACAGAGAAATTCGCCAGATTGCTCTAATAAATGAAATTTGGAATATATATATATCAAAGCTACTCACTTGTGGGCCATTTCGTGAGCTGCTACATAAGTGGCCAAAAATCCAGCAGAAGGGAATGGTTTTCCCAGCTCACTCGTGACACCGAATTCACTTATGAAACACGCTGAGGTACTCTTACACACACCTGCAGTTGGAGCGAGTCCTAGAGCAAAGGTCAAAAGAAGAAAGTCGATGAAACAATTAGCAAAGAAAATCCCATATTTCTGCGAAGATAGATGATGAAAGAGTTTATTTGAAAAAAAAAATTCAATAAGCTTTAAAGAAGACAGCCTATGAAAGACTTTGAAAAGAAAAACATACTTCAACCAGCTTTTAAGATTACAGTCGATGAAAGTGTTTGGAGAAAAGTAGGCTTTAAAACAGAAAGCTTATGAAACAGTTTGCAAAGAATTAAGCATTTGACGTCAAGTATGGTGATAACAGTTAATGAAACAATTTTCAAGGAAGTAAAGATTATAAGTCAACTGAAAAAAAACACAGCCAATGAAATAGCTTTGAAATAAGTAAACAAATAAGATCAGCTTGGAAGAAAGTAAAGAATAATGCAGTTTTTAAGTTAAGCAAGTAAATATTTGAAACCAGTTTTGAAGTTTTAAAAGAAGTAAATATTAAAGATGGCTTTGAAGGAGCGATGAATGAAACGTTTTGAAAGAACTTTAAAAAAATTAACTGGCTAAAAACAAGACAGCCGATGTAAGAATTTCAAGAAAGTCAACAATTAAAACTACTCATTTTACGAACGTTACGATAGTAGAAATTGTAGCATTAAGCATCCCTTATGTGACGTCATTTTAGTGTCTACTGACTGAATGCCAGAAAACATACTACTGGTGCGAGTGGTTAAAACAGGTGACCCTCTAGGTGGCCTTTGGCCCCCTTTTGGGGAAATGATGTGAACGAACCATATGCCATGGCTTATTTAGATTGGGTATGATAAAGTCTGAAGAGGGTTTGAATGGGTGACGAAGAAAACTTTATTACAAGTTTAAAATGGAAATAAATGTACAACGTCTCGCTAGTCATCCCTAATTTAGAAGTGACAGACTAGAGGAAAAGCAGCTAGTCAATACCACTCATCGCAAACTCTTGAATAACCTTCACATTATAACTCCCCCACAACTGAAGGAGCAAACATATGAGGTGAAGGGATTCGAACTCGCGATCCGCAGATTTTGAGTCGAGTGTCCTCACCATCAAGCCCACCAGAAACAGAAGTAAAAGTGCTCAAAATAGGTTAAACAACATATAACTCCTGCTAAAGGTTATGAATGATTCGATAAGCAACAAAACCAAAACTAACTATTGCATCACAACTTACAAAATTGGTGACGTGACACACAAAAACCATGAAACCCTTATAGCTCTCAAACTTTGCAATACACATCTTAGATGACGTTCAATAACAAAATCTATACCTAAACCTGGAGTGTTAGAGGTATCTAGAAAACTAGACTGTCTTAAACAGACTTTTTAAACCTCGTCGTCATATTTTAAGACATAAAGCTCCATTAGCTGCCTTTCATTTTCACCTAGATAGTAGTGTTTAAACAACGACATTTGGTTAATTACAGCATCGTCGCTGTATTTAAGATGAGCCAATATCTATGAAACAAAACTGTTTAATACATACACGAAACTATTATTATAACTCACTAACAAATAATATAACTCTGTTTCTGCAGTTTTAAAGATTCTCTATAAAAGAAGTTAATTAAACTTTCCGTTTTGTTTTTTTTTCTCTCCAGAGAATGTCGTACGACATCTTTGAAGAAAGAATTCATATGTGAGCTCTTCTTTGAAAACAAGTCTGTCCGTAAAATTTTCAATTATATTGACGGTTAATTGCATTTCTAAGAACGGTATTTCAGGTCTTGTTCTGTGCTTTGAATTTTTTATTCAGTTGTTCAGCTTTCATCTCTACTATGAGACGTTTTCTCTTCTATAGAGAACTTTCAAAGCTCCTTCCTTTAAATTTTAAGGATTTTATTACTACATTGTTATATACATCTTTATATGAATAATATTCCTTGTGATATGTACAAAAAACGTCTATCTGTGACTGTAATGTATTATCAATACGTCACTCTATTATCGTAAGTAAATCGTTTTTATGAAACGCGAAAAATCCTCGATTTTGTTACACTTTTGAAATTGAATATTTTGGATTTTTGTGAGATAAATTAACATTTTCTTGATAAAATTACTTACCCATCGTCTCAAAAGACTTTTTAGCCCCAGTTTTAAGGTAGAGATTGTGTCTGTTGGAAAGATATAAATCATATCAAAAGGAAAGTTTTTAAATATGTAGCTTATCACACTGAATCACTGCGATATAAAAAAAAATACGATATTTAAAGAGTTAGTTTAGCTGTATGAATTATAATTTAATATATTACTAATCTATAAACTCAAATCCTTATACATTAACAAATTTATATCTTCAATTGGAATGCCAGTAAATACTAAGCTCTTAAATTCCAAGAAACATCTTTGATATTTTAAAATATTTTTTACTTGGAGTTCTACATAGTTAGGCTTAATACGCGAAGGAAAGATAACACACTTCATAAAAATAATGTGCTATGTTTCTGTGCCTATGTATATAACCAGACGATAAAATGGCCACTTACCCAGTCAGATACATAGCCATGTCCCAGTGCTTATCGTCATCGTCACTTTCACGATTTTTATCTTTTTGATATTCGCAGAATTTACGTAGTACATTCATTCGGTCTCCGTCCAGATTATCCAATCCTTTCTAAACGAGGAACAGACAATATGTAGAAACATCAATTATTATATGAGCTATCTGTTTAGAAACAATGTTTTCCACAAATAAGAAATATTGGAATTTTATTTTATCTTTATCAGTTTGTGACACAAACAAATGAGATATACATTCATTACCGGAGCGGATGATTGGACTTCCAGATACACCAGGATAATCTGGACAGTTTCGCCCAGTGAAGGATGAAAATAAATTGCTTGCATCTGTCAAAGATAAGAATACGATGAAAAAGAAAACTGAAGATCGCTTAAAACATTTTGTATTACAGTTTGTTAAATAAGGATGACATAGTTGGGTTTTTGTGGAAAAGTAAAAAAACATAACTACAAATAATACAATGGCTCTTCCATTCGTTGTTTAGATCGCTTAAAACATTTTGTATTACAGTTTGTTAAATAAGGATGACATAGTTGGGTTTTTGTGGAAAAGTAAAAAAACATAACTACAAATAATACAATGGCTCTTCCATTCGTTGTTTATTTTAAAGAACTGCATAGTTTCTAAAGAACGCTTGGTTAAGACTATTTCTTGGCTCTGATGAACTGATAAGGCTTGGTTAAGGCTGTTTCTTGGCTCTGATGAACTGATAAGGCTTGGTTAAGGCTGTTTCTTGGCTCTGATGAACTGATTTTGACTAATAAATTATTAAGCGCTATACAATTTCAACCGTTTAGTCAATATCAACAGAAAGCGAAGATGTCATTTTAAGTGCTACTGCGTTCTGATTAGTGTCATTTCTACTAGTATAAAATACATTGATTTCAGAAAGTACTTTTTGTAAGACTTTATAAACAATTGAAATTGATAGCGGGGTATATCAGGTTTAGGACTTTCAATAATTACATTTTGCGGTTGAGATACGTAATACTGC
Source organism: Limulus polyphemus (assembly GCF_000517525.1). Lineage (NCBI taxonomy): Eukaryota > Metazoa > Arthropoda > Merostomata > Xiphosura > Limulidae > Limulus > Limulus polyphemus. The sequence continues at coordinate 44,172 of NW_013668112.1, forward strand.
CAATACGTGAACGTAGTTTATTCACAGTCTCGATTTTACATGTAACGCCTGTGCCACCAGTCTAAAACATTACTCAAAACTTCTAAGGTAAATTCATCCACAGAGGTCGCTACTCAAGTACAGTATTCTGTGCTTTATCTTTCACTTTCTCTTAGTGCATTATTAAAGTTACAAAACCTCAACTATTTATGAGAAAATACACAGATCTATTAATTATATACGAGCCAAATGGTGAAATTGAAAAAAAATCGTAATAATATGTTAACTATACTATATCTGCTTTATCCAGTGCCGACGAGGCATCTTTATAAGATGAATTTTACGCAAAGCTACTCGAGGGCTATCTGCACTAATCATCCCTCATGGATCGGCTGGGATACGACAGACATACTATTAATTAGACCCAATTTATACCATCAGCTGCTTACAGTTTGTGAACTGTAATGTTTTATCATTTTATTGCAAATCAGAATTAGGTTTATGATTTTAATTAATATCAACCTATTTATCTACTTTTAACTCCAAATTGAATATTATCAATGATGACGACATTTTGATGAAATTAAAATATTAATAAATATTAAATTAATTCACTATACTTGGTTAACAAATCCCAGAATTGTATCTCTCAGCTGCTCTTCGGTTTTCAAGAAAGGCATAAAAATATCATAAGCTTCTTTGTCAAGAAAAACAGCTAACTCGATTTTTTTATCTTCGCTTTTCCTCTTCGTGACGTCGTTAACCTCGTTCTCATCTCCTGTCCCTTCATTTTCAAACTCTGCCAGGATAAGCTCGTCGTCGAATTGGAGTTCTCAAAGAAGCATTAAGTAAAGGTGAGTTATTCTTAACTTGAAAGTTTAAAACAGGAATTTTTTACAGAATAAATAAGTGAAAAAAAGAAGACATAAGTTCAGCCACTTCCTCATAGCAACTTGGGACACCAAAAATAATGAAGAAAACTACTCTGTAAGATAGAAAGATAACAAAATGCTCTCCAGCCAGTTATCACTTAACATCTTATGGCACAGTTTAGGTTAGCAAAATGAATTCATCATTCAAACTGTTCTCTACAAATATCATAGAAATGGAACTCCTTGATAATTATAACTATTAACTACTGTGATCATAACTAAAAAGAAACACTTAACTACTACTTTGCACTACTAAAAACCGAACTAACATTAAACTATTTAATGTTACTCGAAAAAAGATATCAGAGGAACGAAGTAGTCAACCTAGGACGCCATTTTTATATCAATCAAACAATAGTTGCTCATTAAATAAGAGTTAAACTGTTATAAAAAATAAGCTATTGTACCTCTTTTCTCATTAGTTATTTGAACCCAACCAATAATAGTATTTAAGAAAAAAGAATGAATAATAAATGGTAAATAACGGCATAATTACAGGTTACATAGTGTTAAATACAATATTGCAAAACGTATTTGCAACTTAACATTGTTGTAAATAATTAACGCTCCCTAGTTTCACAACGGAATGTCTGAGGACTTAGAACGCTAGAAACCGGGTTTCGATACTTGTGGTGGGCAGAGCATAGATAACCCATTGTGCAGCTTAACTCCAAACAAAGAAACATAATTAACGAAATTAAAATAAAGAATATATAAATCTTAATTTAATAATATTTTACTAGATTTGCAACAGCAACGCCCTCTTTGTGTCACCCACGATGGTTCATCTCATAAACAATTACACTACTCTACCAATCTATCTTGATTGCCATAAAGTTACGAGTAGGTTCTTTGTATAATATCTTGATAGAATAGACAACACAGTCAGTGATAATACGATTTGTGATTATTGAGAGGTTGTTAGTCCATAAAAAATAAAACTGTTCACAAACTGAATTATTCAAAAGTAAAAATAAGTCTCAGCTAATAAAGTTTTATTTGTTGTTAACCATAAAGAATTGACTATTGTTTGATAGATGATTTTGATTAACTATTGTTTGATACAAGATTTTAATTAACTATTGTTTGATACATGATTATAATTAACTATTGTTTGATACATGATTTTAATTGACTATTGTTTGATAGATGATTTTAATTGACTATTGTTTGATAGATGATTTTAATTAACTATTGTTTGATACAAGATTTTAATTAACTATTGTACATGATTTTAATTGACTATTGTTTGATAGATGATTTTAATTAACTATTGTTTGATACAAGATTTTAATTAACTATTGTACATGATTTTAATTGACTATTGTTTGATAGATGATTCTAATTAACTATTGTTTGATACATGATTTTAATTCATTTTAAGGTGTTAAATTGATGACAAAGTAACATTTTTATGCGGAACATGTTAATAATTTGCATGTGTTCAACAGAGCCTTCTCAACGTGCTCTTTACTCAAGCAACTGGTTAAAATTAGCACCTAACTCAATCAACGTGTTAACAGAAGCACCTTATTCAAGCAACGTGCTAAAATTAGCTCCTTACTCAATCAATGTGATAACAGAAGTACTTTACTCAAGCAAGATGTTAACACTAGCACCTTACTTAAGCAACTTGCTAACATTAGCTCCTTACTCAATCAATGTGTTATAGAAGCACCTTATACAAGCATCGTGTTAACAGTTCAATAAAGCCAGATTCATGTGATCAAACTATACATTTATATTTACTAGTCTTTATTTACAAGGTATATTTACTTTAATTAAAAACACATTTCAGTGTAAAATCTTTTAATAAACAAGAAGCATACCATCAACGGCAAGCGTGGACTCTGCTTCGTCTTCGTGAGTGACGATATGCGCAACAACCTCGTCATCAGGGCCTAGAGATCCGTCTTTGGGTGCCAGTCTTTTCCCCAACATACGCCTGAGCCGAAGTGGCACTGGTGTTATCTTCAAAACTTGGTTGGGCAAAAATAGTAACCCTGTCTGTAAAATTGTTTCTAATTTAGATCAGCTTAGATGAACGTGCCATTATGTTGATGGATCAAAAAATGAAATACATATATTAATTCGACTTTCAAGGCCAAGTCCCATATACACTCTTTATTTTATAAGTGAAGAAAACTTTAAGTGTAATTCGCCCCGGGACTACATAACTCTGACATATAGTCTGTATTCTATATTGCGGCTACTGGTTACGGCTGCGTATTGGTAGGTCTAAGGTTCGAACCGTGGTATATCATGAAAACACACTGCACTTTAAGCCGAGGGGGCGTTATTCCAGTATTTAGCTAATGGCAGCGTAGACGGTGGATGCTTCTGACTACTCATTTGGTCAGCAATCCTAAATTATGTATATATAGGAACGACTAAGTCTGAGACATAGATGTTCTCTGATTTGGTAGTTTACCGCTAGTGTCGCCTAACGTACTGTCTAAGTTGTAAATCTATATAAATATACGTTTCCACATTTCTTGAGCAATCAGCACCAAACTTGACACAGTGATACGGGATGAAATGAAAAAGGTCACGAGGAAGTTGGACCCCTCATCTAACTTCATATTGGCAGAATTATTGAAAAGAGCACGTATTCAGTATTGATGCCTTTTTATATTTTTATTCCACTTTTAGTGTTTATTATGTTAAGAAAAAATAGAAGCACAATTTCCTAACTTTTTTTATAAACGAGTTTTTATTTCACCCGTCCAACGGACGGATACTCTAACTAGTACCAAATGCTTTGTATTTTTAACTGTTATTAAGGAAATTTTATTGATGCTTATTTGATTTGAATTCCACTTTTGTTAATACAAAAAAATTACATGTAATTATTATTACGTCACCGGTTTATCGAAGAATGATTTATCGTAAGGTTGCCCATCTGGAATACTGCAGTTTAAAGGTGTCAGAAACCGGATTAATGTCGCAAGTGAGGTACCTCAAGGGCTCATTGTTATAAATGAAGTTCAGTCAAACCGGATTAATGTCGCAAGTGAGGTACTCAAGGGCTCATTGTTAGGACCTTCATTCTTTTTAATTTGTATTAATGATATAGCTAAAGAAATGGTCAATAGATTACTTAAACTTGCTGATGTAATTAAAGTTCCGAGTGTTGGTGGCTGTGAGGAAAATGCTGCTGTTTTACAAAGAGATCTAGATTGATTTTTGAATTTGGCGAATAAATGGCAAATAGCTTTTAATTATAATAATTGCAAGGTAATACATGTGGAATATCATAATTTCAATAATGAGTATAATCTTGATGGAAATAACTTTAACAATGTTATAGAAGAAAATGACGTTTGTATTCTGATTAATCGGTCTCTTAAGCCATCCAAGCAATGTACATTTGCTAATTGCAGGGAAAATAGGATTTTAGGCTGTATCTTCAGAAATACTGATTACAAGTCCAAAGAGGCTATAATGCCATTGCATAGATAATTGGATATGCCGCATTTGGAATACTGTGTTCAGTCTTGGGTGCTTTACCTTAGAAAGGACAGTGAATTGTTGGAAAGGATTCAGAGAAGGGCTGCTAGGATGGTACCTGGGCAGGAAAGGAGGTCAAATGATGATAGGTTAAGGTCTCTGAATTTTCTTTTCCAAAAAAAAGAACACTTAGAGGAGATTTGATTCAGGTGTTTAATATTGTAAAGGAATATATAGTGTTAATGCATCACATTTTTTGTACTTAATGGTGAGAATGGTAAGACTAGGGGACACAAATATAAATTTTGGCAGGAAAAGAGTCATCTTCATCTAATACAGCTTTATTTTAGAGGTACTTGTCCTTTGAAATGGATTGCCTGCAGGTGTGGTAGATATAGATAATTTAAAGGAGTTTAAGAGAAGGTTTTATAAATAGTTAAATGATAAGGACTGATTCTGAATGTTATATTTTTATTTTAGAGTTTAATAAAGTGGATGGGAGGGCCTATATAGAACAACAGGTACGTTATTGACGGCTGACCGTTTCATGTTCATTTGTCACAGGAGAGCTAAGCCAAATATACACGTGTAATTTATATTGTAATTTCCATCTGATAACAAAAAATTGGTAATTGTTGAAAATATAGCAGTGAGCCATCCAAGGAAATTCGACTGACAATCGAAAATTTGTTGATAGTCAGTTTTAATTGTCAATTTTTGCATATGTGTAATTGTCACGTGGACGCGGGGGGGGGTATATCTCAGTACTTTTTAAAAGATGGAGATATATTTCCTTTGCATTGGAAATTATACCTTTTTTCTCAGTAATTACTTGTGTTACCATTGGTCAGTAAATAGTCGCCACTACAACCAGTGAAAATTCACGGCCAATAACTCCCCTGCTTTTGAAATCAAAGTTAGTCCATTGAATTCGAGTAGCCAAGAAAAAAAACTGCTTACCAAAGAGCTCGTGTAATTCCGGACTGACATTTGGTGAAGTTTCAATTACAACAAAACAGAAGTTGAAATAAAGGACAAATAGCTATTGATTTTTCTTACATCAGTTTTTAGACGTTTATCGTAATTTTCAAGTAGATATATTAAAACAGAGAAACATGTTTATCACGAAAAAGGAACAACGTACTTGGAAGCTGAACATCTTACCATGCCGCTGGTTTCGTCGTAATTACTTAATGCAGCAGTGATGTTGTTGTTGTCATTGCTTCCCTGGTAGTGACAATTTTTTGCGGGAACGCTCACAAGCTCCTCTCCGTTTTCGGTTGTTTTCACCACCCGCAAGTTTGGTGATATCAAGTGTATGTTTTTTCGAAGTTTCAGGTTTACTTGCTGACCATACAACTCCAACTGGTAAACTATTTCTGAATCTGTATTGTCGTTCAGGTTGCGCTCTGGGCGAATAGTATCAAATAGATCTGTCGGGTCTTTGCTTCTGCGCATTCGAACAAAAACCACTTTGTAGTTCGGTACTGAAATACAGCATGAATCAATATTATGTTTCTTCGTTTTTCGGTAACTTGAAAAATCAAGAAGAAACCACGTAATAATAAGCTTCGCCCGCCGCCAGGTTTATTGAACCTTCTAAGACCCAGTACTATTTTCAATGAATAGTCCTATTTCATCCAGGCATATCTTTGAGGTCATAAAGGTCGCTCTGAGTGACCACTTTATCGTTGCGCTTGCCTTAGTATTTTTCTGTTATTATTTATTTGTTTGTTGTAATGTATTTTATTGCTATAAATACTATGAAACAGATCTACTTGTCGATCTTGTCTACGCCAAAGATATTAAAAGTAATGTAATACTAAATATGAAAATAAACAACTGGTTAATATAAAGAATAAAAAATTATACATAAAGAAATGAATAGCTTAGATTAAGACAAACGTAATAACACAGTAGTTATTCAGAGTGACCTTTATGGCCCCAAGGGTATGCCCAGATAAAATGAAGCCCGGAGTTTAGCGGATTGTAGAATATGTGAAAAGAATAATACAAAGTCATATACAGGAAAATACTTCTTAAACAGTGTAAATTAACCTCTTATATTTACATTAAACATCATGTTGCTTCGCTATCCTCACATTCTTAACTTGTTAGAGGCGTGTTTCAACCCTTCATCAACTTGTATTGCATAAAATAGTTTGATGTCGTGAAGTACTGTATGATGTTCTATTAGCAATTAGTGTTCGAATACTTAAAACTGAGGCTTTATGGTAAAGGGCGAGAAAATTCATGTTTTTTTTTTTCAGTAGTAGATTACTTTTTTGTGTTTCAGAAATAATGCTGTAAAAACTAAAAATATTAGAATATAATCAAAATCTTCATTAGGTGAAATTCTATTATAATCAGACTGCTTGAATATTATAAAACGACTTTCTATAATAACATTTTTTTATACATAAAAATATTCCTTTTGGTCCCATTGACCTGTTTATCTAACGTCAAAAAATAAATTTTTCATAACTATTCCAATGTGATATTAGTAAATTAGAAACTTTGATACTGACTTTTGGTCACCAATCCTTCTTTTACACCATCTTTAACACTGCTTACAGAGAAGAGTTGTTTAAGCTCATCTTCATTCATCAGCGTATGAAGGTTCTTCCAGGACTATCAATAAAAAATAGCACTAAAAGTGAATATAAGGTACGAATAACTGATGGAATTTCAATATACTTACTATTAATAAAATTACTTTAATCAATTTGGAGTTATCTCCAAATGTTTATTAGTCATAGGTAGTGTGGTACTAAAGCTGTATCATGACATAATTACTGCTGACTCTCCGAGGGACTTTGGAACAGATCTAAGCTAGTTAACATAATTTTGTTAATAGTAAATCCAAATGCGGATTTCAACTAAAATTAAACTTGAAATTTCACCTCTTATTTATCATTGTATTTCAAAAATATTTGAATCAGAAGAGAACTTAACCTTTTTTCCTGTCATATTTACTACATATATTGATATATATTTTTATTTTATATATGACAGTGGAAGAAAGGCACTGCAACATGATTGTCACAAACAAGTTAGCTACTTACAACTTCTAATTTAAAAGGCATTCAGTTTTTTTAATGAAAACGTCTGTTCCACAAAGACTTCCTTCTAATGATTTCACAATAAAAGTAAAATAAACCACTCTGTGCCATCCTTACAAGTTGACGTGATGGTTTATTAAAACTTACGTAAAAGTAAAATAAACCACTCTGTGCCATCCTTACAAGTTGACGTGATGGTTTATTAAAACTTACGTAAAAGTAAAATAAGTCACTCTGTGTCATCTTTAAAAGTTGACCAATTCTTTTGTGAAAACTAAAAATGGGCGATGAACGAAGTTTTATTTCTTAAGCCCCCCCCCCCAGTGGCACAGCGGCATGTCAGCGGACTTACAACTCTAGAAACCGTGTTTCGATACCCGTGGTTGGCAGAGCACAGATAGCCCGTTGTGTAGCTTTGTGCTTAATTACAAACAAAAACTAAGTTATTTCTTAATTATTATCATGTTACATAATTATTTTACGGTGAAATGAAACTTACATCTTCAGAACTGGAACTTTTGCCGATTCCAAATAACAGCAACCCATACAGCAGTGATAAAATAAAATCCATTTGCAGTTCTTATTTCCAAGGCTTGGAGGTGCTGGTCAATATAAATAATTATCGAAAGTTTAAGTTGCGTTATTGAGGTATAATTTCGCAAACACGCTTATCAGTAATTAGTTCTTTATTTCAAAAAAGTAAAACATATAAATCACAGAAAAATAGAGCAGTAAAATTTAAAGTTTTATGGACAAAATTAATAGTCAACCAAAACACAGACACGTTTTTGACTGGATAACAAAGGTGGTGCGACGAAGCTCGACACCTGTAGGTAAAAAGAACAAGTTTCATTTAGTTTTCATCTTGTCCAATTGGAAAGCGAAGATACACATGTCATCAATAAGATCCCCTCTTTGTTCGAAGGTTTTTGCATCAGGAAAATAAATGCTTTGAAACACAGACTCGGCTAATAAAAGCTTTGATTACAAATATTTTATCAATTTTAATACACATGACTATTACTTTTAAAGGAGACGATATTTTAGGTTAAAGTTCAACTGTTCTTACTTCTAGAGGTACTTATAGCTATAGAAATGTAAAGTAATTATGAAAACAACTTACGAAAGAAATTATTTGATGGAAAATGTAGTCACTATGGAAGATTCTCGGTCCACCAGAATTATAACTACTGGTGACTTTCCAGTTAAAAACTAGTTGCTTGATATCTGCACAAATTCTAAGCTGCCTGCAGATCAGTAAATCACTACAGAATGATAATATAAAACCATATATAAAACTGTGCAAGTTATGGCAGATCTGTGAAATAAAAGACTACAAAGACTACAAAATAGTACAGATATTCCTATCTGATCACTGTAGAATTCTAATAAAGAAACTCACTCAACGAGTGGCTTTGCTAGCTATAAAAATAGAAAGCCATGACAAATATATATATATATATATTTACAAATAAGACAAGAAACTTGCTATGTGTACTTGTAGATCCAAAACTAGAAACGTATACGTGTTGTGGCTTCAAAATTAGAAGCTTACTGCACGTGTTTATAGCTATAAAACTAGGGAGGAAAATACAGAAAAATTGTATTCTAAAAAATCCATTGATATTTTGAGGAGAAACACAAATGTTTATTAAAATAATGTGGTATTTTTAATCTAAGTGATTTGAAAATTATAAAGACAAGACAAATAATATGAAAAATAAGAAGAAGAAGAAGAATTACAAAAGAGGATTTTCTTTTCCTTGTAAGTCTAACATGGGTGTTTTTTGTACATTTTTATCTGTGTACAGCCTTAGCAGTCAATAGTAAAGGTTATAAAGTGTTGTTTGAGCTTGAGCTAAATCTTTACTGTTTAAGGCGCTTTTTTTCCGGAACGTTCTATTAGGGTTTCGTGCAGTTCCTTGCGATCCCTATCATGAACCACGAGTGTGCTTTATGATAATGTGGTATTTTTATCTAAACGTTATAAAAGTGATCTAGGAATTAACTAAAGCAAACTTAAAAAGCATAACTCAAATCTCTCAGTGAAAAAACAGTATTTGAGTATTTACTAGTATACTATACTAGAACGAAATGAAGCTAAGTTTATATAAAAACCAAGCGTCCTTAATTTATTTCATTTGGTAAGGGGTTTCTAAAGTCAAAATAAAGTACAGCTACTAGAGAACACTAGTTAAAGCACATATACTTGCTAGGCAACACTAATTTAAGTACATGCAGTTGCCAATCGCCGCATATACAGTAACTAGGCAACACTAGTTAAAGCACATATACTTGCTAGGCAACACTAATTTAAGTACATGCAGTTGCCAGTCGCCGCATATACAGTAACTAGGCAACACTAGTTAAAGCACGTATACTTGCTAGGCAACACTAATTTAAGTACATGCAGTTGCCAGTCGCCGCATTTACAGTATCTAAGCAACACTAGTTAAAGCACATATACTTGCTAGGCAACATTAATTTAAGTACATGCAGTTGCTAGTCGCCGCATATACAGTAACTAGGCAACACTAGTTAAAGCACATATACTTGCTAGGCAACACTAATTTAAGTACATGTAGTTGCCAGTCGCCGCATATACAGTAACTAGGCAACACTAGTTGAAGCACATATACTTGCTAGGCAACACTAATTTAAGTACATGTAGTTGCTAGTCACCGCATATACAGTAACTAGGCAACACTAGTTAAAGCACGTATACTTGCTAGGCAACACTAATTTAAGTACATGCAGTTGCTAGTCGCCGCATATACAGTAACTAGCCAATACTACTTTAAAATACATTCAATTGCTTTCGGGAGTTTAAATGCTGGTAGTTCATACTTTCTAGAGAAACATTGTACATGAATGAAATGTATTATACCTAAAAGGAAAAGCAGTGTCATTTATAAAACGTAAAGACAATAAAAGTTGTGTCAGAAACTGTAATATGAAACTAAACGAATAATTCAGACTTGAACGACATCCACAAAGCTACAATATGTTACATCTCATAGGTAGTTGAATTGGTTAAATTCGTTTATATATATGACTACAACATAAGTGCTAAAAGAAGTGTAACCAATAGGAACTTTATAAACGTCAGTATAGTGAGTGCAACAAAACAGAAATAAAATAAAGTCACAGTAGTATTTTTACAACTTAAAAAATAAAGTACTTTAACTAAGCTGACAGAAAAAAGTTGCGAAACATGTCTAAACAAACTTTAAATAGATAAAACTACAGTAAAATAAGAAAACTTTGATTTCACATATCAACATTCTTTTATAAAAATGTCCATACATTGTAATGTTCATTTGTAGTAATAACATCATTAAACTTCATACAAGAAAACTATATACTCTTACTATTGTAAATAATTTGAACATAGATAACAAATTCAAGTTAAAAAATCATAAATCTGAACTTGTTCCCTTGACAAACACAAATAAATTTACTTTGTGACACGAGTGGTAAAAATCCTGATTATCATTCTGGAGTACGCAGTATTCTGAAAATATTTAATTTTATTTTCCCCTCTTAACATCAAGAACAAAAAAGTTTTGACATTTTTATGAATATTAATCACATCTTTCGCTCTTTTCGCGATTTTGAGTATTGGAAACAGAAAATACCCGTAACAAAGCTGAAACAGACAGAACAAGTAACCTTAAGTTAAAGATGAATACGATAAATAGAACAAAGGCTTATAGTTACTGGATATTAAGCGAAATATCAACCTACTTTGTCGCTTCAAAACACAAACTTGAATAAAGCTTCAAGACTCTAGACTGTTGACTGAATAACTTGTAACACATTTATATAAACTAATCCGTTCGTGAAGTTAAGCACAGGTTCAGTTCGACTCTGATCCACTCCGGTAATTGATTTCATCACCGCCCTGCACAAATATTGTGAGTAATTAATGGAAATGTTGCGTATATTTAAATGACCACGAGCGCAAAAGTGCGGGTAGTAATCACCAGCAGATGAAGGCATATCTCAACGCGGAAATGAACGTAAACTTCTTACTAAACGCACCATCATGGACGCTTCTGGTCGTTGGTTAACTTCGCTCTTATTCATGGTTTCCATGCTCGTGCAGTTAATAACACTAGCACACTGGTTGTTCCGGAATCTATAATTGAAGCACCATATGCGGGTTTGCTACGTGCTTCCCTGCATTCACATGTAGTAAGAGGTGTGGATACGATTTCTATTTGTATTAATATTACTGCTGAATAGCACTATGAACACTAAAATCAGCCATCAGCTCTATAGATTTGATGATATAGCTTCATATGTAAAAATCATTTTAATAAAAATAACTAAATCACCAACTCAGTAAACCATGATAATTTAGTAAATGTATATATTTGGTGACATATTTCACGAAGTCTGAGATTAGTCGATTTAGCTTAAATGTAAATATTAGTTATATTTTATGTCTGGAGAATAAAATATTTTAATATCAGCTGGATGGAAACCTTTTTGTAATTCAGTACGTGAGTATAAAATACTTGAGTTGAAGTTAAAAACGAAACTGGAACGACTGGGATTTCGTGACTATATTTGCTGAATATTGTTTTTTGTATGTGGTAGGCAAATATGAACACAGGATTCATTATAATAAACAAACATATTCACTTGTACTTTGTGTACTTTTAACTATTGCCAAGTTTAATCCACTAAAATCCCAGCCGGTAGTGGTAGCAAAAATATATTACAACAGTTAACTCTGCTAAGATCTCTGCCGGTAGTGATATCACGAAGATATTATAACAGTTAAATCCACTAAGATCCCAGCCGGTAGTGGTAGCAAAAATATATTACAACAGTTAACTCTACTAAGATCTCTCTACCGATAGTGATATCACGAAGATATTATAACAGTTAAATCCATTAAAATCCCAGCCGGTAGTGGTAGCAAAAATATATTACAACAGTTAACTTTACTAAGATCTCTCTACCGGTAGTGATATCACGAAGATATTATAACAGTAAAATCCATTAAAATCCCAGCCGGTAGTGGTAGCAAGTTAAAATTGTAACAGTTAAATCTACTAAGAATCCAACCGGTATAGTGATAGGGTTAAAATGTTAATTAATTTAATTCAGTAAGAAACCAGACCCCTATACCCGTGTCTAACAAACCCCAAGCTATAAGCAGTTGAAGACAACAATTTATCAGACACTTAACAAGGCTAACTCCGATAGGTGGATGTTTATCTTTTATCTATCGAAGAATTATTATATCTGAGTTAATAACGCGCTTCTGAATATTGTTTTCCTGTAAAAATGTTCGCTCTCTCTCTAGTACTACTACAATGAGGAGAAACATTATTTACTGAGTAGTTAATACAAGAGATGACTATTGAATGAAGTAACTTTCAGTTTTCGGTCATTTAAAAAAATCGTTTTATAACTTGGGAATATTTAGTGAGGTTGGGTGCTTTGAGAATGATCAAGCATTTTAATATATTAGTATAGCGATGGATTAATGAGAAAAGATTTTCAATTTTCAGTTATTCTTCTGCGTTAAATTATTTCATAAAGATAACGTAGGCGTATAATGCATGTGAACAACACTTACTCTATATATATACAAAATACCTTTTGTTTTACTGATATTCGTTGCTTCATTTAAAGTGTTTTGTTTTTTATTACAAATTAGTCGCAAAAATTATTCAACCCCACATAACTACAAGGCTCAACAGATTCTGATATATCTTGTTGGGGCTGATGTTGTCTTTTTTATAATTTTACCTACATATTTTTTTTATGTTTTTTCTCCAGGTGTGTTAAAATCCAAAGCTCCGATATAGGATAAAAATTTTATTTTCAAAATGAGAATATCATTATTCAGAAATTTGCAGTTCAGATCTGGATCTCTTTCTTTAAAGTCATCCTTACAATGCTATGTATTCGAAACACTGACTGAGTAATATGAAAACGTACAGCTATAAGAAAATAATGAGGGTAATTGGGGAATAATCTTCTATCATTAATCAATGGGAGACTTCATGAGGGTAATAACAGGCAAAGAATCCTCGCGTAGAATTAATTTGGGTCTGTCACAACCAACTGTTGATCTGATTTTTGGCATTCAACAGTCCAATTCAGCATTCTAATCAACAGATAACGTGTTTAACACGACTTAGTCATATTTTCTGAAATAATAAATAAACAACGTTTTTTTCTTTTGAAAATACAACTAGTCGAGTAATGTACTTCAACAACTAACTGGTTAAAAGCGTAGTTAATTAAACAACTAAGATCTCGTGTTTATAGTTGAAGCAAAACGATATAGTTTACTAAAAAGGAAGGTTCGCAGCAACATGATTCTCTTACAGCTCAGAATGATCAATCAGCAAACGTACATGCAACATTATAGTAAAGACAAAACTTGTGAAATGAAAAGCTTCCTCCGTTGGGTTTCAGTTTTGTTTTAATTATTGAATGAATTTTGTAACAACCCATTCTGATATTTTTTAGGATAGTGGAGAATGCTTGTAGCGCACTTTCTCTTGACCAGAAGGGCTTTATTTTTTTCGTCCTTTTTTTTAAATCTGGGAATTAAAAATGTGTTCAGATCATAGTAGAATCAAATTATCTTTTTATTGAGATAGATATGTTTAAGTTTTAGATCATAAAAAAGATAGGTTATAGTAGGAATTAATTACATCAGGCCCGTAACCTGACGGCGTATGGGGGATCTTTTCTTAAGACCAAGTGACCTATTTATTTACGTTACCAAGAAAACATGAAGCGCTAACATGGTTGTTACTGTACTATATTAGTATATCAGATTTTATAACCAGGACAACAAATATGATGAAGTATTCACTTATATAAACTACTATAAAAAAGGTACACGTGTGAATAAAAAAAAACAGTTGGATAATAATGTTTATAAACCATAACCAGCTGAATAACCAAAGGCAAACATCAAAACTTTTCTAACAAGGATACTCCACACTTGTGTGTCAACGTAAACAGCAAAGAAACTATCAAATAATCGACCTTCCTACTGTTACCGGTGTTTGTTTTGCAAGATTTCAAGCAAACCTACTGAGGGAATATCAGCACTAACCATCCCTAATTTTGATATGATCGATTAGTAGGAAAGCAGCTAGTCAATAACACTCACCGCCAACTGTTGGGCAACTTTTGTCAAATTAAATAGTCGAATTTGCCCGTCTCGGCGATAATGGGACGCTAACCACGAATCCTGAGACCCACAGTCATACACGATAACCATTGGATTGCTCTTGGCCCTGCTCTTACGTCATACACAGATATAACCGTTAGGTGAATGTGTCAGCTGGTTGGAAAGGCTAATAAAAACGTACCTCATCAACCAAGAAACTAATCTGCATGATCTATTCAAAGTACGACGTTTCTAAAAACATTCATTTTTGGTAATATTACCAAATATTCAATATTCAATAAATATTCAATAATATTCAATAAATTACGTTTTTAAACTTATAATATATGAGTTCAGTATCAAGTCATATTATTACTATTAGTAGTTGTTGTTGTTATTTGGTTGTAGTTATGCACAAGACTACACAAAATGTTATCTGTGATCTGCTCACCACGGGTATTGAAACCCGGTTTCTAGCGTTGTAAGTCCGCAGACATGCCGCTGTGCCACTGCTTACTGTTATTATTAACCAAGAAAATTAGAAATAATAATTGAATAGTGAAAATAATCGATTCCACATTAGCTCGAGTAAGTGAACCAACTGAGTGTTTTGTCTTAGCCAGTGAGGGTTCCATAAAACTTCATATATCTACAGGCCTCTTACACTCAATCTCACCAAAGCAAGCAAATAACTAGAATCTGTCAGCTTTTGAAATTACTGGAACTGTTAGTGAGCAGGAAAAAAATAAAAAACAGATTAAAAAACTCGGAGAAATGTTCGAAAAAAAAAGGAGTCCTGAAAACTCTTGCTTTTTTGTTTTAATGTCTGCATGGGTGCTTTTTATCTTACGCACACTACTGATCCCCAGTAATTACTTCATGAATTTTTTCACTTAGATCTTCCCCCCTTCGTTTTCAGTTTAATATGTAGTGTAAATCTAGACGATATGGAGTTAAATAAAGAATAAATTAAAATATGAATGTTTTATATTTTTGCGATGCAAATTATCTGTAGTTGTTTAATAATTGTTACAACAGCGGAAGTCACGTGACGTTGGTAACACGTCATGAGTTTCTAGAAGGATCATGACTTTTCCTGGCAACTCTAGTCTTTTCTCCACTCCATACAGTCTGATGGGATGGTAGAAAAGTACAATTGGACACTTGGACAGGAATTGGGAAAATTTTGTAATAGCCGCCAAGATGACTGGAATGTCTTACTTCCCCATTGTTGATGGCCTAG
>NW_013668112.1:60384-61909 GCF_000517525.1 Limulus polyphemus
AGGAAAGGTGATGTGTGGTCGGGAATTTCGGTTGCTAGTGGATCTGATAACAGGACGCCCAACTTATGAATAGTTGCCTGAAAATTGTCAGAGTTCGTGAAAGTGTTATCTTAAAGGATGGATGATATTCACCATCAAGTGCGTTCAAACTTGAAAACGTCTGTTGATTCCATGAAGTTATGTTATTATAAGAGATCTACTGAAGTCAGCTTTGTACCAGGAGACAAGTTGTGGTTGTATAATCCGAGGAAAACCAAATGGAAGTCTCCTAAGTTGTCTTCTCCATGGGAAGGCCCATATGGCATAGTTGATCGTCTCTCAGAAGTGACTTTCTGAATAAAATGTGGTCGACGAGGTAAGCCAAAGGTGGTGCATGCCAACAGGCTTTGGCATTATCACGGTCCAGGATATTTCAGTTGGAACGAAGTGAACAATGGGACAAATGACGCTGCTGAGAAGGAAAACAGTGAAGCTCTTAATGAGGTTACTACCACTGATGTGACTGTTACCGATAATAGGACATTTCCTGATGGAGCAGATGAACTCCACGTGAAGCAGAAGCCAACGAGACGGAGACCAGTAGGAAGAAGATACGTCCTGTAAAATTAAGAGACTTTGTTGGATTTTAATTTTGTACATTTAATCAAGTTATCGTTAATTATCTATTGGTTTAATGTAAGTGGCTATTGTTCGGGACGAACAATACTAAGGAAGGGGTAGTGTTACGATAGCGGAAGTCAAGTGACGCTGGTAACACTTCATGAGTTTCTAGAAGGATCATGACTTTTCCTGACAACCTTAGTCTTTTCTAGGCGCCCTCTGTTTTAGTATATAAGCCCGGCAAATAAAGTGGAGAGAATAATTGCAGATAGACATATACGCAGCGTGGTCGCAAGTAAATAGACACCACCTTTTCAGAAAAAATGAATTTTTCCAGTCATATTCACATGAATTTATATATTTATAACTTAATTAATATCTAGTAGATCTTCCTTTCGCTTTGTGGAGTTCGTTGATCCTTTGGGGTATCGTGAGAGTCATCTCGTCAATTTTAGATTATGGGATTTTCTCCCACTCTTGCTTCAAAACTTGGAGTAGATGGTTCTTCGAAGTTGGTTTTTTGGTTGTTCCCTGACTTGCCGGTCGAGTATGGCCCAGAGGTTTTCGATGGGGTTCATGTCAGGAGATTGGCTTGGCCAGGGCAACTTCTGGATACCATTTTATTCCTGCCACTTTTGAGTGTTTCTAGCAGCGTGATACGTTGCTCCATCTTCCTGGAACAACGTTGTGTTCTTGTCCACGAAACCCGAGGAATAAAGTGGCAAGAGTCCTTCCTCCAATATTTCGACGTATTTCGCAAAATTTATGTTACCAACGCACTCCACTAAGCTCGATATCCCACCAACCCAAACAGCTCCCCAAACCATCACGCTGAAACCACCATGCTTCACAGTTGGCTGCAATCCGAAAATTGAGCGAATCTTGATTCGTCTGAGAACAATACGATCTTCCAAAAGTCCAGAGG
>NW_013668112.1:62268-70138 GCF_000517525.1 Limulus polyphemus
ATTAGGTGTCTATTTACTTGTGACCACTTAGTGTATAGAGACAGATAATTGAGTCAAACGAGCGGTAGTGACCGTAAGTAAAGTGCGTGAATCGTTGTGTATCATAGCGTGTGTTGAAGTTAAAGTACTGTGGAAATTCTGTGTATTGCAATGTTGTATTGAGAAAGAATAAACTAGTTTTAATTAAGAAAGGACTTGTATCGCTGAAGTTCCTCGGGAAGAATTTATACCGGATATTAACAAACGACCAGAGACGTAACAGAATGTTTAGCGGAGTCTTCACTTTTACCTCCAGAATGATTACGAGTTAAATATTTTTTCTATAAACATCATATGTATTATAGTTATAAAAGTACCAGATGGGCTTCTTTACACGACAAATACGTATACGGAATAAATATTTTGTAGACCTGTGCGAGTAGGATGAACTTTTGTAGAACTTTCAAATTTTTTCTGCTAGAGCTTACTTTTGCAGACATTTCCTTGATTGTTGGTTTGTTTTGAATTTCGCGCAAAAGGGCTATCTGCGTTAGCCGTCCCTAATTTAGCAGTGAGGGCAGCTAGTCATCACCACCCACCGCCAATTCTTTGGCTACTTTTTTACAACATTATAACGCCCCCCACTGCTGAAAGGACGAGCATATTTTGTGGGATGGGGATTCGAACCCGCGACACTCAAATTGCGAGTCCAGCGCTCTAACCATCTGGCCACATTTCCTTGGATAGGTTTTATAAAACATATTTTTTATTAGTATTTCATAAAACATGTATGTTTTATAAAGGATATCTTTTTGGACATTTCATAGGTTTGTTTTATAATGGACATTTTGTTGACATATCATAGAACAGGTTTCTTTTATAAAGGATATTTTTGTTGATCATTTCATAAAACAAGTTTGTTTTAATAAGGAATACTATTGTTGAAAATTTTATCAAACGGGTTTGTTTTATAAAGTATGTTTATTCAAACATTTTATTGAAAATTTTTTTGGGGTATGTTTCAAGATATATATGTCTAACTATTTCATATACCATATATTTGTGTATGTCACATAAGATACACTCTTCCACATTCTTCAGACAGATGAATTTATTTTTATGTTTATAAAATATGCGGAGGAAGCACTTTGAATTTGAGGCATGTTTTCCATTTCTACTGACTTGTCAAAAGAAATCTAGTCAGTGAAAATGCTGGCAACTTCAATCCACCTTACGTTTTTAAGCTGCAAGTCTGTTCTACTGACCTTATTTTCAGTGTTGTAGCTTGTGTTGTTCTTTGAAGGCACTTTACTACTTTGCAAAACAAAAATGAAGTCCTCAGTGCAAAAAGTATTCTGGTGTCAGTGTTTTCTGGGAGCACTTGTTTTAAATTATTATGAATAATAATATTATGAATAAATTATAATTATTACTATCAGACATTGTAAGATATGGTTAGGGGTAACAATATGACCATATATTTTGATTCATACATTTAGGTGATTGTGATTTCCTGACTGTATAAAGGACACTTCGTAATATATTATTTGGGTGAATTTGCAATTCAGTATTTTATGTGGGATACCTATTAGTTATTGCAGGCAAAAATTAATTATCAAACAGTGAAATATGAAACTTGATGTGATAAACAGATCAACTTTGAGTAGCTTTCTGTACATTGTGAATTGTACAAACTAATGCAACCATTCCTGGAATTTTACCAACACTCGCAGGGCCACATGGTGAGGCAAAGCATTTGACATTAGCTTCTAGAATTGTTGATCAAAAAATTCGTGTAACAGCATTTGTTGCAGAAAACTACAGTTGTCATTCCATGATACCAATGGTTTTTGAGCTCATGAAAAAATTAGCAGAAGACAAGTAGGTACTTGACAAGCTCAGTGTGTCACATGTCTTACACATGGCACAGCCAAGTGTTTCAAGTGTGCTCTGACCTCAAAAATGAAAACTGTCCATTTTCAATAAAACTGGTTGAAGCCACTAATAATAATATGGACAAGGTGGTGAATGTGTTAATACAATATTTCGATAATGATTACTGGGGAGTAAAATGTGAGCTTCTAGATTCATTTCTAGAGAACAAGGCCACCTATCTGTACCTATATATGTATTATGCATTAAACTAAGGTTGTAAAGTTATTTTAAAATGTATTGCTTTGGTTTATTTTTTTTTCTCATAAATTTACTCTTTCACTTTTGCACTATATGTGATTTTAGTAAAGTATTTGATTGTAATTTAGTGCATGATATATAGTGTTAGGTTAGGTTAAGGTGTTTGACATCAGGAAAATGCTTATTAGCTACCAGACTTCTTTGAAAAGCTGGAAGGTGCATACGAAGCTGCAGGTTCTTACCTTGTGTCCAAACTACTTCTAAACAAAAACGTCCTAACTTTTCTTTTGGCACTGGATCTAGCCATTGAGAAAATAATGAAACAGCAGATGCCATGATAGCATCAGACAAATGCATGTCACACATTCTTCAGGAAGCATCCATACAATTGGCACAAGAATGTAAAAAATATGTTGTTGACTCCACTTTGGATCAAAAAACTTTGCCATGTTGCAAGATCCATGCATTGATAGAGATTTGTGGGCACACATCATAAACTTTCCAAAGTATACCACTTACTCCAAGCTGATTAAGCCATTGCTAACACTCTTCTCTTGACCTCTTATGAAATGAATATTCAATGTCATGGATGATATCTATGAAAAACTAGTGCCACTGACATGAGTATCACAGCCATAGAGAGGAAAATGTGCCACAAAGATTATTCCAAACATCTCAACAGTCTGAAGAACAAAGTGAAAGTAGCACAAGCAAAGAGAATCAGTGACTTGAAAAAAGAAAAAGTAATGACAAACAGAAAGCTGAGGAAGAAGTTGGAAAATCTGTTGGCATTAGTATGGCAAAGAAAAGAGGAAAACATGAGAGCTAGATTTGATAGCACAAAGACCAGGCCAAAGACAGAAATCCCAGCAAGATCCACAAAGTGTCAGGAGTCCAATCATCATACAATAAAAGCTGTTAAAAAACACCAATTTCTGAATTAGCAAGCACTTCTGCAGAATATTTTTAGGTACAAAAAATAACAGTGCACAGTGAGCAGCTAAGGCCTCTGTTTATGATGGAACTTGTCAAAGGTGCTGAATAGAAATTAAATATATACATTTCATTTGTTTCTAATTCAATTGCACTTTTGTTTGTTGTTGTTGCACTTGTACAACATATGAAGTGGACAGAACATTTGAATTACTGTATCTTAGTGTACTGGAATGAATTGAAATATGATTACATACCAATTATATCAGAAACATTACTGAAGAGAACTAATGAAGAATGAATTTATACATTTCATTTTGTTACAGCTGTTACTGATTGCATCATCTGTATTTTGATGCTGGAATTTGAAAATAGAAAGATATGTGGAATTTATTATCTGGAAGACTACTGAATATTATTATACATTATGTTGATGAAGTTAATCATTTTCATTCAGAATAAAGATTATTTGAATTGAAGATTCATTATTGCACACAGATTATTTCTTTCAGTCAGATTATCTCTTTATAAGTCTTTATATCTATTACTTATGATCCAGTGGAATGTTAGAATTGCACTTACATGGAAGGTAGTCATATCTTCTGGTGCTTCAAAAATATATCCAAATTGATTCAATTTCCAGTACTCCTAAGCTTGTTTCATTTTGCAATCATTTCATGTTGGGGATTAAAAAAATGACTGAGTTTTACTTGTGAAATGCTAATTATTTTATGACTTCAATGGGGATTTCCTTCTGGACCCCAAGGGGGGATGGCCAGGTGGCCCCCATACCCCATGCCTTTCTCAAAGTTACTGTCTTGGCAGTTTCACAGAACGTTCATCCATGTTTATAATTCTTGGAAGTAGTAAGCCAAAAAGGCAGCTTAATATGAAGCTTTACAATTTGTCAGATCTATAATCACTTTGCTGTAAAGTACAACTGTTTAAATATATGGAAAATGAAGACTGCATTTTACACTTTGTATGATTGACTTTGTAATATTGTTCATCACAGATTTCTTATAAGCCATTCATACTTTCAAAACATCCCTTACATAATTTCATAGTTGTAAACTTCAGGGATCATAATGATAAAATTTGATGTTTGATCCCTGTGGTGGGCACAGTGCAAATATCTTCTTGTACAGCTTTACACTGACTAACTTTTATGATACAAAAAAATCACTACAATCATCATTTACCTACCAAGTGAAGTATTTGAGTAGTAACTCTTTCATTTATGCATCTGTCCACCACCAGACATGTGGTATTCGTATATATTTGAATACTTTAATAGTAAGAAATAAAGTATTCATATTTGCTGAATGATTTAGTGAATACTTAATATTGTAAGAGTACAAGTCAACTTTTGTACTCATCAAATTTTTAAACTGTCAATATTTCATCTGCAGCACATTATTTTCTCTTTCAGTACAGAGAACAATAGTAATGTAATATGATACTTCATCTGATGGATGAAAACCTTGGCTTTCTATTGGTTATAATTAGTATAGTACTGAATGTCAAAGAAAACTATTGACAAATCCTGAAAGACAGGATGTGACAGGGGTGTGTAGTAAGAGCGAACTGATTTTCTATTTGATGGGTATGTAACCAAACAAAATTGAAGGCTGGAAAAATTATACTTTACCTGAGTGATGACAACATTATAATGAGTAATTTACATTAAATTTCGTACTTCTTGGAGGTATGGTAAATAAATAAGAGAAAAAGAGATGCCTAGAGAAAAAAAAAGTCACATTATCTCACATTAGGGGAAAATTCAGGATTTTTTAAATGTTGCTTTATAAAATTAAGAACTTAAAACTTATATACTATTAAAATATGGATTATAAGCTATGATTTTATGTTATACCAATTGATATAACATGAACAAAAAAGTAGTTAAATTAAATATTGAATGTAACTTATGAAAAACATTGTGACATGTGCAATAAAGAGGGTTAAATCAGGTCAATACTCTCCAATCACCTTAAAAATGATTGCACTAAATGGTTATTAACCCAGTCAAATCACTTGAGATGGCTAATAAACTGCCTTCAGTATGAACACTTCATACTTCCTACTGATAGATCTGGTCACATCCAGGTACTTCTAACCTGCTGACACAAATGAAAGTAAGCTTCGTTATTATTTCTGTTAATATGAACTATATTATATGTAACTGACACAATATAATAAAGGTAAACTAAATTTATTATGCATGTTAAACAATGTTTTTTATTATTTTCATTTAGTATTATATGTTTTTATTATTTTTGTTATAAGCTCTATTCTATAGTATATAACAAATATTTATTTATTATAGTATATTTTTTATTATTAAACTATATTCTATACTTAAACTGAATTTCTCATTTTTTCACTATATTCATCATTTTATTATTTTATTATAAATTATATCCTATATTATATAACTGAGATATGCTTTTGTATTTCTAACAAAATCATGAAGCAAAGCTACAGAAGTCTACATCTGGCTCTGGTACTTCGATCCAGGTGCTGCAGCCTACAATAGGTGCATACTGTGCAGGATCAACTATATACACACCCTCATCAGAAACACATCAATAACAAACTCATCAATTTTATTGCCGGTACATAGCAACCATTCTCAGTGGTGGAGTCAAAATATTTTCAAGATCTAATGGCAGCCATGGATTCTCGGTATATTCTTCTCTGTTGCAAGCATCTGTCCACAATGTTGATCGAGAGCAGGTTTGATGAAGTACAACAAAAAGACATTTCTCTACTGTAACTTGTACCTAACATCAATGTGGATATCTGGAGTAGCAGACAGATGCCCAGCTTTCTTAGAGTCACTGGTCATTTTATACTTGACTGGAAAATGTAAACAGTCATGCTGGCACGTCAGTATTTCAAGGGATGTCACACATCTGATAACATTTCAGCTCAATATAATGAAATAATAAATCGTTAACATCGACAACAAGGTGTCATATGTGACATCTGATAACACATTCAACATGATCAAGACTTTCTTGCTTGCCTGGATTTGAACCACAAACACTACTTAGTGTGAGAGATGGTGATAACTCATCTACAGATAGTGACTCAGAAGATGAACTTTTGGATGAATCTAAATCAGCAGACAATTTATCTGAATTTCTTCCTGAACATGACCCTTGCTTTTCCACACACACTACAGCTTGTGGTCAGGGATGGCATGAAAAATGCTGTACCTCTGCTGAAAGTAATTTCTAAAGCATCAGCCATCATGTCCTACATTCAAAAATCAATGAAAGCAACTGATCTACTTGAGGGAAAGGCCAGAGTTCAGTTGGTAACACCAAACACGATGGAACTCGGAAATTAAGATGATTAAGTCTTTACTGAAGATTCTCCAGGAAAAGTTGGATAATCTAGATACTGGTATATCAAAAACTTACTTTTCATGATTGAACTGTGCTTGCAGATTTGCTGAAAATACTGACACATTTTGAAGAGGCACCAAATTTAACCAAGGGTCAGAATATTGTTACCTCCAGTTATGTAGTGCCATGTGTTTATGGTCTGATGACTGAGATTGACAGCATGCAGTCTAGATATAATTTCAATCTTGTTTCTGCATTGAAGAAACTGTTGACACCAGCTGACTCAGTATGAGCAGCGAAATGTCTCCTGTTTGGATGTGACATTGGATCCCAGATTTAAACTTGACTGGTGTTTCATTATACCTATGGTCTATGAATCCAATCAAATGCTCCTGCAACAAGAAGTCAAGAAAGTTTCCTCAACTAATAATCCTACAACCATGGAACCAAAGAGGACTAAATTCTTCACCCTCGCAAAAGAAGTAAGCTCTTTAGTTTCTTTACTGCCTCCAAGAAACCAGCCACTTCATCTTCAGAGGATAAAGAGATAAACACCTACCTTAATGGTCCTTGCATTCCTGAAGAAAGCAACCCTCTAGATTATTGGAATATCCATGAAAAAACTTTTCTACCCTATCTCTACCAGCCAAACTCTACCCGAGTGTTCCAGCATCCTCTGCTCCTATTGAGCATTTCTTTAACTTTGGAGGCAGAACCTTCAGGCCTGATTGCTGCCACCTCACTTACAAGAACAGTGGGCAGTTATAATATCTATAAGTCTCCTTAAAAACATGTTTTTTCTTCTAAAACTTTGTTATTGTATTTTGAAAAATAATAATACTGAAATGTTATTTGTTCAAATTTTGTTTGTTTCATAAAATAAAAGTACTGAAATCTTATCATCTGCTGTTTTATCATTATTGCATATTACCTGATAAAGTATTCATGAATACTTCCTATGTATTTGTATTCAATTACTTAGCATTTTTCCTGTATTAATTTTCATATTCACAGCAACATGAAGTATTTATATTCAATTACTGATCTTCAATATTTTCCCCATCCCTGTCCACGATCTATAAGGATCATTCTAAGATAGCTTGATGAACAACTATCCACATTCACCACCCATAATGATCACTCTACTACAGATTTATGAGCAAATATCCCTGTTCACCACCCATAATGATCACTCTACTACAGATTTATGAACAAATATCCCTGTTCACCACCCATAATGATCATTCTACTACAGCATGATGAACAAATATCCCTGTTCACCACCCATAATGATCATTCTACTACAGCTTGATGAACAAATATCCTTGTTCACCACCCATAATGATCATTCTACCACAGCTTGATGAACAAATATCCTTGTTCACCACCCATAATGATCACTCTACTACAGATTTATGAACAAATATCCCTGTTCACCACCCATAATGATCACTCTACTACAGCATTTG
>NW_013668112.1:71138-90123 GCF_000517525.1 Limulus polyphemus
ATCACCTATAAGGATCATTACTATACATTTACTGTTAAAAACTATACTTAAGTCTTCAATTTGTTATGAATAACTAAACTACAAGTATAGACTTTTGATTTTTTTGGATGACTGTTAGTTGATGACTGACAATATACACACAAAAAAAAGCAGTAATACACTAAACTTTCCAATTTCTTACAATATATGTTACATGTAATTGTGGGATGTAAGCACATTTGAATTCAGCAACTTAACACATTGACATTTTCATATATTAAGCCACATAAGATGCAGTATACTTGACTTTGTGTCACTGTTAAATATATCTGAAGATAGTTGGTTCCTGTCGGGACCATAGACAAGCCAGCTCTGCGACACAAAAAATATACAAGGTCAGCCGGTCTAGAGGAATTACTACGAAGACTTTCACAAAGTCACTATCAAATAGCTTCTAGTGTTTAAAATGATTGTAAACACATATATCAGCAATATTTAAGGTTTAATATTTTTACTACAGGTAAGATGTATGAAACTGTAAAAAACACAGACTAGGTCTTGCATTAATAGCCTATTTTCTGTTACAGCAGCCTAGAATTTGGTCATTTCTGGTCATAGCTCATTAATATTTCCATAATAATTTCTTTGCGTGAAGATTCTTGTAGTGTTTGAATCAGTTCATCCAATTTCTCTCCTCCTTCTAGAAAAGTGCTGACATTGTACAGGTTTTCGCTAACCCGATGATCTGAGATTCGATCCTGGCCAAAATTGTAGGTGCGAACTTTCTCTGAACGAGCTGATGAACCTACCTTGAAGGTTGAAAAAAAATTTAAGTGATGCTGTTTGAATTTACACTAAAGTATAAAATAGAAACCCAGAATTCTTTTAAATTTCCACATGTCCTTCAGAAAATCTGATTTGCCTTTTTAATATATTGTTTCTAATTGCTATTTTTCTGAAGATACCATTTTTAGTTTATATATATGTATATATTTTTAATAACCATGAAAATTACTATTACCATTTTTATATAAAGACATAAAGGTCACTAAATATCTTATACAGTTTTGAAACCACAAATTAGTGATAGTGCACACATGACAATAAAAACTGCTAAAATATTTAAACTACGATAAACAATGATCTTAAAAGATATTACTATCAGAATATGAAACATATGAGTTTGATTGCTTATGGTTAATCCTGAGTGAGTACTTTTTTCGCCAATATATGATTAGTAATAAGGTAAATATTAATGTGACATTCGTCAGTGTTAGAAAAATTACAATATACTTTTTCACAAACTATTGCAACAACAGAAAAGTATTTCCAGTTTTTGTACTAGAATTTTATAGATTATCAAGATATCAATTTTTTGCAATACTTAAAGGGAAAGATCTTAGAAACATGTAATTAATTTGAAGTAATACATATTACACATGATAAAGTACGGTGTACTGAAGGAAAACTACAACTGTCTATGTATAACATTTTGGTTAGGTTGAGCTCCAATACATTACTAAGTTTAAAACAGAAAAATATCAGAAAGAGTTTGTTATAACGTGAAGTACAGTAATTCAAGAAGTAACGAGACAATTTTAGAACCCTTCTCTAGGGCAGTAGTGTTTTTATCAGTTTATGTTTGATGAACAAGACAGAAACATTAATGCAAGCGCTATAATTTCATGTGACATAATACAGGATAAATAATTCAAATATTCCTTCAGTTAAAATTATCAGTAGCCTGAAATTCCAAACTCTGCCAAAGTGCAAATAATAAAAAGGGACGGATATAAGTTCAATCTGAAGAACGTGTTTAAACATATGAGTGATAAACTTCAGTGTCTGTAATAACATTTATTGTTATCAACCTTCTATTCTCTACCTGAAAAACAAATTACCTGTAATTTTCGGGATCGTCTCTGTTGGCTATACTGTTCTTCTAATTTTTTTTCATACAACTTTGCCCTCAAACCTTTCAGAGCATTTTCTTTATTTCGATGTTGGGAACGATCTGTTTGACATTCCACAAAAACACCTGTACAATGAAAACAACCAGAATATGTGTGAGAAACAAAAATATTTCAATCATATTATTTAGTCTTTTTAGTTATTTCTCTATTCATGTGAAATAATGTCAGTTTGTTCTATTTCATTGTCTGATTAAAGTTAGTTATGTCAAGACTTTTTTCAGACCTTTTCTTGAATAAAATATGTGACCATTTGATCTATGCTTGTGATGTCTCATTACCTATAATAACATGTTAAATTGTAAAACATTATTTATATAATTTTTAATAAAAAGAAGACAGGCTCTATGTTAGGACTTACAGTTTGCTTAAATGCCATCTTGCAAAGTTAAAATATGATCAGTCACACCATTTTCAAATTATTGATAGTTTATCAGAATATACAACAAAGGCACTTTATTCATTTGTTTATGATAGTCATACTGATCACAGTAATTTTAATTTAAATCACACAAATGTTATTACAGCATAAACAATACTAAAGAGTTTAACATTTGTGATTATTACATACTGACTTTTAATACATGGAAGGAACATGTTTACTGTTGTAAAATGGACTATTTTTAACAAGTATTCTTCTAGTATGTCAAATATTTAAAGAAGCAATATTGTCTGACATGTTTACGTGCACAAAAATGTACAAACTTTAATTTGCTAACCATACACTGGAGTAAACTCACATATCTAAAAATAAACTACATGTTTATGAAATCATCAACTGATCCAGAACACATTGTATTATTTTCACATGTGCTTTGAAACTGTGCATATCAAGTTCACCTATATCAAAGTATTGAAATTTTTAATTTAAGATGACCATATATTTATGCATATATCATGTTACCAAAAGTATTTTCAGGTTTACACAGATTTGTTCATTCACAACATTGCTAGATTATTTATTCTTACAAATAACTAAGTTGTAAATTCTAATCATACAATTCATACACAGAAACAGACTTACTGATGAAACATCCACAATGCTTATAGTTGCATTATAATACTATGTGTGCAACTGTTCTCATATAGACTACAGTAGCTGGCACAGACATGAATGTTACTGTACACAAACATGTTTGTCACTGACAGTGGTATTGCATTACAGTACCACACCACTCAAATGTCAAGTTTTTCATTTTGTTCTTACACAATGTTGCTCATTACATTAAATAAAAACCGTTACAAGAAGTACTCATGCTGTTTTTTGTTTGGTGTGGACCTAGAATTTAAGACACAAGGAAAAACATTAACACATTGCCTTTACTCAACCATACTATCACTACACAGTTTAATATCTCAATTCCAAAATCAAAACAAAACCAAAACTATTAATCCAATTCTGTTAAACTGTACATGCTCATCTTTACCTTCAGTCTTTATTTTCTCTTGTCCCTAGCAGTAAGTTTTCCTAATATGGTATGTAAAAGTTCAATGCATTAAATTATAGATTATTAGGTAAAGAGTATGTAATCAGTTATTCACTGGTTCAACTGTTTGTACAATAATGTGTGGATAAAACACAGTACCATATTCTTGGAAACCCTTATGTTCTATATCATTAGTTACTACCACTGAAACATTTTATATTTTTATAATTTTATTTTATTCCAAAACTTGTTATCTTCACATTAGTGATATTACACATGATCATCCATATTTTATTTTATACGGGTTTTTCCTTAAAACTGATATTGGTGATATTCTACCTGTCTCATGGATATATCTCTTTTGTAATGACCCCTTTCCAAACTGTACTACACATAATGACGTTTTGTGCTATAGGCAATGCTTAGTGATATATGTTCTGTTTTATAAGAAATTAAATTATTATGGTTATTTTTGATAATTAATTGAATAAATTTAAGTACACCTGAAATAAAATACACCAACACTGTGTAGATTGGTTCTGCTAGGATTTACTAAAATAATCACACTGCTTATTTGAACTTTGAGATCTTTCAAATATTTCCTACACACATATCAATGACATAATATATCAATGGTATAACATGTTCCTTCTCCAACTACTGACCTGGAGACTTTTATTAGTGAGATAAAAGTTGTAAGATCAAATTACTTTATTTAATGGAAACAGTCTATCTCAACTGTCTAACTTGTTTTAATATCCATCACTACCGGTGGGTCGACATATTGCATCATATTAAGTAATTTTATATGTTATAACACTCAGTGTAAAAAATTGAGCCAAAAAATTAGGTGAAATCGCTTATTTTTTATACAAAATACATAATGAACTCCAGCAATAATTAGTGGGATTAACTGCAATATTGATGGTATTTTGGGTTAAAATGTTTTGTGTCTCATATAATTAGGGATCCTGCAATCAACAAAATCAGTGAACCATATGCCACACTAACCCCATCAGGAATTCTAGGGTTAATTTTCCATAGTGTAGGTTTGATAGACATATTCTTCTAAAACATCAGATTTTATCAACAAACCAATAACTATATCTAAAATACATGTGACAGTAAAACACTGTTTACTTTAGTTACTTCAGTAAAACACTGTTTATTTTAGTTACTTTATGCCTGTGACTTTAAAGTAAAATTCTCATGCACAGTAAAGGAGTTACCTACCTGTTGGGATGTGAGTTACTCGAACACAACTATCAGTTGTGTTGACGTGCTGGCCACCTGCACCACTAGATTTTTTTGTTTCTATACAGAGATCTTTAGGTTCCAAAACCACATCTACCTGTGAAATAAAGTAACTGATTTATTATATAATACTAACACAAAATTAATTAGAATAACAAACTATCCAAGTAGTTCCTTTTTTACAAGGTAGATATAAAGAGTTTCTTTGACCACTATCTTGTGTTTCCTAAGTAACATTGATGAAGCTAAGATTATTGATACTTTTGGTTGGTAATTGGCACCCAGTACAATACTTGATAACAATTAAACTTCAGTACTATTTAGGAAATGAATTTCAGCATAAAAATTGTTAGTTATACAAGGTGGACACAGCAAACCCCCAGGTAAATGGAAAATGAACAAAGACGTAAGAATGAAGTAAAAAATAACTTCCAAGTCAGAGAAAAGTTTTTATGACATACCTCACTCGGCTGTGGCAGAACAGCAACAGCCACTGTACTGGTATGAATTCGTCCAGATTTTTCTGTTTTTGGAACCCTCTGTACTCTATGAACCCCACCTTCAAATTTCAAGTACTTACAGGCATCTAGACCTTTTATGCTTAAGGCAGCATGACGAAGACCACCTAAAAAAAAAAAACGTGTGTACAAAAGTAACTACACCTGTACATATCAAAATAAGTTACTGTGCAACTGAAACAAAACAATTTAAAACATAACAACTAAGTAAACTCTTAAATAAATAAATGCATTGAATAAAAAATGTTTGTGTTGCATGTGGGAGCACAATAAATAGCTGTAAATAAACTTAAAACATTGGATTTTACATCCAAGTTATTGTATCTACTCAAGTGAATGGTGACATGCAGGTCATGTTTCTGAATCTTACTGAGCCTGCACACACCTCTTGATCATTACCAAGCTAGTATATATGTAAGTTTGGAATGAGATTCGTCTGAATAGTAATACCAAGTAGTTCCACTGTCTGTAGGACAAACGAAACTTATCCTTGATTTCAACTGCAGTAAACAAGTTTTAGAATCTGTTGGAAAAATCATGACCACATACAAAATTTTTTTGCTTATTGATATTTTCTTCACTGTTAAAATGGCATTACTTTTTATGATTTGCCTAATGATGCTTGTAATGTACTTGAAACTGTTTAAACATATACAAGTACGTACGTATGGTATTTGTAGTTATCTTTTAATCATCACAGTAAACCTATCTTTAAATAGGATTTTACAAATATTTAAGGGTTTGATCAACTGATAGTTTGATCTTCGTATTTACGTTTTAAATACTACTGCAATTTTGAGTCATAACACTATGCTATCCCCTTCCCACTATGTGTGTCCTGCTGTCTTGATGCTTTTCTTCTAACGTTTTTGAGATTTATGTTTCAAGTATGAAAACCATTGAAGTAAAAAAATATTGCCAAAGGAAAAAAAAACTGAGTTTGATTAATGATCTTAATAACTGATAAAATAAATTAATTACACTCATCCATAAGAGGTCCTCACTGAGCCATATAATTTCATTTTACTACATGAAGCTTTAATTCAAATTTTTTCTTACTTATCTTGTTTTTTTTTCTGTCATCAGTAAATACAAATGTTAACCTTTCTTAGTTTCTTCCTACAAATGTGCCCCATTATGTGTGTGTGTGCTAATATCCATCTCCCAGAATTGGTTGGTTCAATTATCATAATATTTGGAAGGTAACTAGAAATGTTTTAATAGTGAACATGGGCTACTTTTCTTTTGGAATTTTCATCTGAGAAGAGGGATAAAACAGACCCTGGAAAAGAAACATTTCTGCTCTTTTTATAGACTTTTGGCTTACATTACCCATAGTTGGCTGACTTGCTTACCATAATTTTTGTATAAATGGAATCTGGTGACATACATTGGCTATTTTACTTATGGATTTTTGCCCTAAAAAGGGGGATGAAACAAAAACCCTAAAAGAGGACAAATTCCCATTTTTTTTATAAGCATTGGCTTTGAATTTAAAGACACAAGTACTTAATCAGTTAAATGAGTCATTTAACTTATCATTATTCAGTGTAAACATTTCTTCACATTATTACAGCTAGCTGAGAATATCCATTAAGGAAGGAAAACTGTATAAAGGACAATCTTAGATAATGTCCACCTATTTTTTCTTTTAATAGCTGGAGACGGCTTAAATGGGTAATGAAGAAAAACTTTAATATAAGTTTAACATGACAGCAAATGTACAACGTTTCGACAAGGTTTTGTCATTTTTCTTCATTACCCATTTAAGCCGTCTCCAGCCATTATTAGTCTCAAAGTGGGTTCCTCGTCATCAAATTTATTTTTTCTTTTGTTATTAAATCCCTAATGACCTCATTAGATGCTAATTGCATACCCTGCTTTGTGGAAGGTAAAGTATAAAAACATGTTAACTTTGAAATTTAATTCGGTGTGTAGGCATGTTAAATAATTCTAGCTAGCAACAAAGCAGACATCTTTCTATTATATTACAATATTCTAAAGATGTAATATATCTCGCAGCAATCGTTATATTATGTTACAACTAATGCTATTTCTAGCTGTTCCAACCCACCTAAGTCTGTTACCTCGTAATCCAAGATTTCACACTGCCATCCTTTCCACGTTGCATAGTTATAGTACATGTCAAATATTTCTTTTGTGAATAACATAGCTTCTTGACCTCCTACTCCAGCAGTTATTTCTAATATTAAGTCTTTGTCATCAATGTCCTCTGGTGGGATCATTTGTTCAAAAAGCTGCAAAAGATATTGCACTGATTACGCAGCACAGCATTCTTCAAAATCCAATGAAATCATTTCTTTTCCCCAAAGGATCAGGAAGTACAATTCTGTGGTTGTAAACTGACAATAATTAGGAAACACCATGAAATGATATTACTGTCACATTCTTCCAACATTTTTCATCTTAGTATGACTGTTTTTAAAGTGGTTTACAAAACATTCTCAAGGAATTGTATAAAGAACTATCAATTATTTAAGTGACAAAAGTATCTTACATTTCTTATCTAGGGTCCACTACAGTAAAAAAAAACAACAAAAAGCAATTTGACCTAATTGAGGACATGTTGAATCCCCAAACAAATAAATCCAACAACAGCTAATTCACATATCTACCTAATGAAGCCTAATCAACTATTACACTACAGAAAATTTTAGATTGACATTTCCAAGTTTCCAAAGCTTGTACATTAACATTTTCCTTACCTGAAAATGTATTTCCGATAGATTTCTCCTCACACAGATTAGCTATCTTCCTCAGCAAGTCTGCCAAAGAGATTTGTATTCCACTATCCTTGAGGCAACTTCCACCTAATTTTATGTGAATTATGCCACTGCATGATGATATTAGCATGTGAAAAAAGCCCTCCGCCAGCAGAAGGATGACACACCTCCATGTATTTGCACTCATGAATCTTCATTCTCTGATAAGGCAAGTAAGAAAATGTGTACTGGAAGTGGGGAGGGTGAGTAACAATGTGTAAAGAGGAATCTATCAGAAATACATTTTCAGGGAAGGAAATTGTTAACTTCCAAAATGATAAAGCACTTCTTTACACAGATTAGTTAAAGTCCCAGATCAATATGATGGAGGAAACTGTGCAAAATTTACCCAGATAAGCACCCTTCAGAAAGTGTTCAAAGGATGCCCACAGACTGTGACACCCGAAGGCAAAGGCTCCATAGAGGCACACATGTGGGAGACTGCATCTCGTCTCATCCAGGGTATACTTTTCTCCTGTATAGGAGAAGATAAGAGGCAAAGAAGCCAAATTAGTTTCACACTGACAGAAGAGTTTGAACATGATCATCCCAGTTCTTTCACACCAGTCATTGGACAGCCAATCTCAAATCTCCTATCAGTCTCTATGGGACAGACTCCAGCTGAGGGAAGAGGACATATTGCTATGGATAATTGTGTACCCCTCAACTCTACTGTCAGACTAGAGTACTAACATGAGCTGCAGGAGGAGGGTATGTTATATACATCAAAGGTTTGTATAGAGTGTTTGCTTCAACTCCACTGACAGACTCCATGGGACTCACACCAGTTGTGGGAGGAGGGCACATTAGTAAGGACCAGCATAGAGTGTGGTCACCTTGACTTTACTGATGAAACATAGGTTGCATGAGGAAACCATGCAAGATAGATTATATAATATATATATACATTGATATTATATTGTGAGTGCTCATCTAGATTCAACTGAACAGATACTATGGAACAGATTCTTTCTGCAGGAGGAGGACACTGTATTATGCAGTATTGGTCCATGTTTATTGCATGCTCACCCTGAACCAACTGAGGCTGCATGTGTGATGTATCTGATATAATATGAGGAGTGACCCTCACTACACTAATGATGTACCACCATCCAACTTTTCATTGTATTGGTACTCTTTGTTCTAGCCTCAGTAGTTGAGTTCCAGTTGGCAAGAGTTCTCCATGGTTCACCACCCAGCACTAAGGAATTAGTAAGTGGCAAGGATCTCCCATGCTCCATTTGAAAGAGGGGAGAATTTGCATTGGGGAGACCTGGGGTGCCTTAATCTATGTTGGTCCTTCAGTCTGGAAGAAATGTTTTTTACTGGAGACAGTGCAATGGTTGACCCCAAAGCCCTATTTATAAAAGCCAGCAAGTGCAAGCCAGAGAAGTACACAGGATACATCCCTGGTTCTGGCTTTTTCCATGATAGTCTATGGAATAGGTATGATCTGGACCAGAGAATAGAGTGAATATATATATATATATATATATGTAGATTTTTGGAAAGTATATCCTGGCAGGCAACACCATCCAACTGGTGAGATCCTATGTGATGAAAGAGGGGTTCTAAAAGAGATGATAGAGTGATTGAAAAATGGCAACTTATGGAAGCTGAAAAGCATCAGGATATATTAACAGAGAAATAGGAGAAAACAAGTCAGGAGAGAAAGATAATACAGAAGCCAGGAAGTCAACAGCTCAAATGGGCATACACGAAATCGTGAAAAATCTCATTAAGATCTCATTCATGCAATGAAGTTGGGCAAGACTGAGGAGTATGAAGGAGCAGAACAAAATGGCAAAGACAGAGGAAGAAACACATCATGGTACCGGGAAAGGAGAAAGGCCATGGGCACGGCCACCTGACAATTAGGAAAGGCTGAGACCAAGAACCCATCAACAAATAGTAAGGTAAGAAAAGCTGAGAGGTATGCAGAATTACTGCCAGGGAAAAAGGTGTAGCAGCAGGTCCAATGACTAAAAACCCACCATAGTTGGTGATAGACAAATACCATGGAATGATGACAAGAATAATGATGTATTAGTGGAAAGTCTTATAAGTGAAGATTGAGCAAATTCCATGTGTGAGGGTGACAGGAGTATATCCGTTTATGAAGAAGGAAGTGTGAGAATGAGAAGCATGAGAGGGGATAATGGGAAGAGAAATGGAGGATGGGTCCAAATATTAAGCAGACCAAGGCTAAAACTGTCAAAGAGGTACCAACAATAGGGCACATGAAAGAGAGTAGTGTATAAATCTGAGGTTCAGAAGGAGGAGGAGATATATAGGGGAGTAGTATAGAGAAAGAGGTAAGACCAGGCTTGGCTGAGAAATTGATAGCCAGATCCTAAAGATGAGGAATAGAGAACCATAAGAGGAAGCCCACAGTTGAGGAGTAGGGCAAAATCATCAAGAAGGACATATCAAACCAAGGGTAAAACACATAGAAGATGTGGGAGTGTAGAGGCCATTCCAGAACAAATCCTTGAGGAGAATCACACAAAAAAAGACAAAGGATCCCAAGAAAGAAAACCTTGGGTCCACATGAGGACATATCACAAAGGAATGAATGGTCATAGGGAAGCTAGTTACTCCAAAGGTGAAAAAAATTCTCATGCAGGAAGAGAATAAGTGTAAGATCTGGTGACCAGATATAATCCATCTCACAGATGAAGATAGGCTGAAGTCAGTTGAGACGAGAGAAGAAGAAAATGCCCAAAAGTACCAAACATTGAGTGAGTGTGAAAAAGGACTTAGATCCCAAGATTAGTCCTCCCCCCAAATGAGTAACCACCATATAGGAAGGGAGGTATGAGAAAAGGAAATATCCAAGAATGGGGTAACAGATATAAATAGCCAAAGAAAATGGATGCCAGTCCCAGATCATGAATATGGCAAGCTGATACAAGAGGAACTGATGCTGAGTCAAAAGAAAGAGCAAGAAATGGGAAGTCACAAAAATATGGACAGGACAAGAAAAACAAAGGGAGGATGGACCAAGAAAGACATGTAGGAAAGTGTCTGACACATCAACCATGGCCAACCACAAACCAGGTGAAAAAAGCATCACAGAAAGAAGAAAAGGAAATGGGAAGAAAAGTAAAGAGAAGGGAAGCAAGTACAGACAATAAAGTGGAGAAACGGAAAACAACTGGTGGCAGAAATTGAGACCAGTAGTAGGAGAAGAGAAAGTTACCCACAGAAGTGTACGTATGAGACAGTCATTGGCAAGAAGAGTGATAAACGAGACTTCAAGTAGAGAAAAATGAGAAGAAAAAAAGGAGAGGAAGGTCTGGAATTTGGAATGGAAATGTGGGAAGGAGACTGATCTAGACAAGAAATAGAAATAAAGGGAAAATTTGAGAAAGAGGAAAAAACCTGGGAAGATAGTGAAGATAAAAGTCGTATAATATCAGCCAAGGTCACAAGGGGGAAAGGAATGCAATTGAAGACATGTGAGTAACAAAAAGGAGCCAGACAAAGAATAAGTATACAAGAAGGAAGTGGTACAGTAAAGAGAAGTTTAACTTGACCCAAGTCCCAACAACAGGGGAATAAAGTACAGAAAGATAAAGCAGTGTGTATGAAGAAATGAAAGAGGTCAAACAAAGAAGAGAACAAATGTCTATAGAAGCTATCACAAGCATTAAGAAGTGTCTCAGGTTGTGAATATTGCAAACGAAGGTTCTCACAATACCAATGAATACAAGAGGATATGGTTAATGCCTGAAACAAAAAGGCTATTCCAGTAATAGAATACAGACTGGCCAAGAGAGATAGTACCTTACCAAGATAGAAGCTCCCAGTAAATGATGTGACCAAGCTCAGAGGAGTATGGTTAATGCCTGAAACAAAAAGCCAGGTATAGGATACAGTCCACCTCTGATAGTTGAATGTGAGAGTACCATATACAGTGTATGTGCTTGCACACATTCTGCAAGCTGCAGTTGAGGGGATCATGTCATCTAAACAACCAACTGATAGAAACTATTATTGCTAACTATTATTTTTGATTATTCCAACTCTCAAAATAACTGATATATTGCCATTCTTATTTCTTGTTGTTATTTTCAATTAATTCAAGGTCGTTCAGTTAATTGATCAGTGTTAATGTCACACAAAAATAGTCAACTACTTGAAATTAGTTTCCAATTAATATTTTTGATTATTCCAACTATCCAAGTCTCATCTGACAATGATCAATTAGTTGAACATAATCAATTAACAAGTCATTCTCTACACTTTCCAGTAGATCAGTATATTTCTCAATTATAAAAAACAATGAGACTAAAATTGAACACAACATTCTAAATGCAGCCTAACCACAATCTTAGACAAAAAGAGAAAACAATCTTCTCACTGTTACACTAAGAATTTCCCATTACCTATTAGTACATACAGCTAAACATCAAGTTAAGAGGTTTAATGTTTCTTGCCCTCAGAATGTGGAGATATCAAACCCAGGCATATTATACTCTTGAAAATGGTAGCCATTTTAAAAAAGCATTTTCACCCATTTTGATAAAATACAAGAGCTGGGCTTATTCATCATTATATAAAAATGTTAAATGAAAATAATATTGATTTATTTCTGATTGTAAAAACAAATAAAATTAGCTAGCCCATTCTACAGGCTATTCCACCTGAAATAGGTTACCATTAGTACCATTCAGTTTTCTTAACCTTCTTTCTTCCATTTATATAGGTATAACACTTGTGATACAAAATTTGATACTTATGTTTGCAGAGTTTTATAGTTTCTCTTAGCTTAAATAATAATTCTTTATACTTTTTCCTCACCAAAACTATCAGCAACTGCTCTTTATTGAAAGTTTAGCATTTTTTTCTTATCACTATTTCAATACTCCTTCACTTTATATTGCATTTTAACAGTTTCTCTCTCTCCATTTTTTTACACATTAGTATTTTCCCCATTTCTACTACTCTCTGATGTTTGTTTAGGAAACTTTAATATTTAACTAACTGATACAATATTAAACTTGAATTGTTGAAAATTTATTTTTACAGGCAAAAAATAACACTTTTAATTTGTAAAACATTCTCCAGTTAGTTAGCTGTTACTTTTGTTAAGTACAATAGGCTATCTGTGCTCCCAGTGTGGGTATCAATACTTGATTTTTAGCATTAGAAGGTTATATAGTTGGTATTTCCTTCTAAATGTAAGCTAGATCTTTTGACAAAATGACATTATGTTGCATTTACTCTAAATTTCTCACTTACAATCTAAACTTGCATAAAAGACTGAAATATTTCTGGTTATTTAATATTATGGCAGTTTTTTAACCAAGTTCACTTTGGAAGTACAAGTAGCTACTAATGTTGGCTATATATTCAGTTATTTAACTTTTTTCATTTA
The DNA here is from genome assembly GCF_000517525.1 of Limulus polyphemus. Lineage (NCBI taxonomy): Eukaryota > Metazoa > Arthropoda > Merostomata > Xiphosura > Limulidae > Limulus > Limulus polyphemus. The sequence continues at coordinate 84,453 of NW_013668112.1, forward strand.
TAAACCAGTGACAGTTCTAAAATATGAGTTTTATTACTTTAATTTCAGAGTTTATACATTTCTATTTATGTGATTCTTAAACTATTCAGATATTAAAGTGTATTTATGTACTTACTGCTTCTTCCAAATCTTCTAGTTTAGATTTCAGAATGCCAATGTCTTCTTTAGCTACGGCTATCAGATCAACATCTTTATTTGGATCTAAGCCTGCAAAAATATTCTACCCAAAATTAATCAACTAATGAACCAATATACTTTGAAATAATTCTGTAAAACATACTTTTTGATACCTAGAAGAAAAAGAATTCCATCAAACAGTTCTTCTGAATCTATGATACATTTACTCCTCCAGCAATAAGTTATCATATTTTATTTCTCAAATTGGGTGAGCCATTTATAAATTTTTAAGAGATTCAATGAAAATAAGTTAAATAATAATAATGCCTTATGATTTAATTTCAGATTTGTAGAAATCAGTTTTCCAGCTTCAGCTATTTAGAACATATATCAAAATGAAAGCAACACCAAAGAAAGAAATGGCCTGTAATTCGCTACACTTTAATCAGGAACATTTATAAAATTTACTTTAAGTTACCTTTTAAAAACTGTTCCAGTTCTTCCAGATCCTCTCGTTTTTCAGTTGCTTCTTCAATAAGAGTAACTAGGGGGTGTAACATCAACAAATGCTTCTGCATTTCTTGTGGGATGACTGAACTTCTAGTTTTCTCTTCTAGCACATGATATTCATTTACTATAGACTCCAGGTATGACTTTACTTTTGCATGACTCAAACTTAGTTCTTTTGGAACCATGGTAGCACAAATTATGTTTGTATGGAAACATTCTAAATTATTTACTCTGGGTACATGTTTCATTTTAGAATTGGAATCTAACTGAATATTACATAAATTTAAATCTATTATTTTACAGTTGTAGTTTCTATAAAGGTGATTATTCAAATGATTATATTGTAAAGCTTTGGGCTTTGTGATTTGTTTCTTTTCATGCTTACATAACTGAAACGTTAAATGTGCATATCCTGGTGTGGGTAAACACATAGAACCAGTGTTTCTGAAAAACTGACATCTTATACTTAATTTTCTGACAAAACACCTACTGCAGGGAAGAAGAGCCATTGTTACCTGAAAAACAAAAGTCATTACTTAACTAATATGACTCAGAATATTTTGAACTAATTTTTGAATTTCTATCCTTATTTGCTTCAGTACTAGAAAAAGGCTAAAAACAACATCTGTTTTGGTAGAATTTTGAACACACTCAGTGAGAAAACAATCTTTGTATTCTTAAAATAAATAAAAAGTACAAAAATAAATTCAAACAGTTGAAAATTAATTATAAACACTACAATAGATAAGGTTTAATGAAAAATTAAGAAGGTCATTATTTAAAGACCATATAAGATGCCAGTAATTTGATCCCAAGATCCCTACATTTTATCAATAAACAATACTTTACCGTAGGTAAAAACATTCATGTACTTACAGTAGAGCACAACAACAGAAAAAATTGATAGCTTCCAAAAAAGAAGACTTAATATGGAGAACTATATTGATTCCCTATATAAGCAGGAAAGGAGTTGAAAATGCATCTTAGGCTTAACCCAAACACACAGTGCATTTTGAACAAACTTTATATCATGTTTTAAAAATGCTCATTTCTTACAAATAAAATAACTCATCTCTTTCCTATACTTTCATAACCTAGAAAAGTTTCCTACTATATCTTCATAATCAGTATTCTATGTGAAAGTAAAGTGTATATAATAACATGACAACCCCAATATACATGATCTATCCAAAGCCCATAGGGCCTTTCACCCAATGCCACAACTCATCAGGCTGTTTGATAAGCACAGTAATGGCTGAGAAGCTATTTATAGTAGCAACCACTTGACAATAATTCTTATGGTGCAAAGTGGATTAGGTTTGTGACGTAATTTTTTTATGAATCATATTTATGTCTCAATGTAGCAAATTTAGGGTAAGGATTTTTTTTAACACTATATCATCTATTTATATTAACAATACATGTTATTGTTAATTTCTTGAATTAATCTACACATTATTCAAACAGAGCTAGTGTTCTTAATCCTGGAGCTAGGGATTTTAGTTAAAAGAAATAAATTAAAAAGGGCTCATGAGAAATAGCTAAGCTAATAAAATTAACAACAAAGATTATTCTAAGTATGTTAAAGGTAAAAAAAATGTTAAAATGGGGATGGGGCCCTTACAGATGGTGATCGCAAAGCTTTTGTTGAAGACTAAGAGATTGATGAGCTTTTAAACGTTTTCTTCTCTCCTGTTTTTTACAAGGAATTAAAAATACTTCAAACTCTTAGCATTCTATGGCAAATACTGGAATTGACTTGAATCATGTAGATATTGCGTTAAGTAGAATGACTGAAAGACTAAAAATAAAGCATGAAGGCAAGATAAGGTTTTCCGCAGGGTTTTAAGGAAATCAAAGATATGCGAGTCTCTTCCTCTCATTTTTGGTAGGTCAATACACAGTAGAGGACTGAATAGATGTTACATCTACTATTAAAAAGAGTGATCAAGAGATTCTGTAGAAGTAAAAGTACAATTAATCTTACTCCCATAATAGGAAAATTCTAATCTGGTTAATTCTTTCATGCCAAGATGGGTGAAATCTGCATTGAGGACTAAATTTGAACATGAATTTTAAAAAAATTACAATAAATAAACTTACAGTAGTTTTCCACTAAAAACAAAATATTTCACTTGAAATTTATTCAACACAAAAAGTTTTATTATTTAAATTTATACATTAAAAAAAAAATCAGTTTTGGTTGATTTTAGCATACTTCCAATGAAGACATTAGTAGTTGTGAACTTACAGAAATATTTCTTAGCATAATATGGCACTCATAGCCCCCTAGAAAGTAGGTCAGAAGTTCTGATCAAAATAGTGCTAATTTGTCCTAGTAATTTGCATATAAACATAATGTTATTCATTTTTAGCCAATCGCCATTTCTCAACCTTGGTCATCATAGTGTGATGTAAGTGCCAATATTTCAGCTTTGAGAAGTAATAGGCTTCTACTATAAACATGTCCTGAAAGCTCATTTTCTTTTTTGTGAACTGTGAAACTCAATAAGATACTTCCAGTTAGTTGAGCTCTGCATACAGATCAGATCAACATGAGAGAAGCAAAGCTTGATCATGTGTTGCTAGATAAAAAAGGTGTTTGTGAACAAGTTTTGCTATAATTACTGTCCTCATTATATTTTAATGTTTACAAAAAGCTTGCTTTATCATTTTATACTTCACAAAAAGTATGGTGGTACTTATAGTAGGAATGGGGTGAATACACAATACACGCAATAAAAACTATATACTCGTATACAATTTTAACAATTAAGTAATAAATCTTCAAAAGTATTTGAGAGACACTCTTAGGTGATATATAAACCACATACAAAACCGCAAGTCATAGAACCTCTCGAGAAAGTCAGCAAAGCAGATACAAAGAATTCACAAAACCACAAATTCCTCAATATCACTGACTGTCTAACAAACAGATTTGCCATGCTTATTCATGCACAGGGACCATGTGCTAGGGATTTTCTACACTAAACATCAATAAGATAAGCTATTTGACGTACATCAGGGTCGCCATTTTAAAGTACACACATCTGCTTGCTCACTCCATATACCGGTCAGATAAATCAGTTAAGGGGGTTTGGTCTTCTGGATCCACAGCACTGTGTGATTAGATCCGGAAACTGCGAGTAGTACGGGATATGCTAACATGGGGTGAGCCTGGAGAAAAGCTTCACTGTCTAGGCTAGTACACAAGCTATGCTCTTTTGCAAGGAATTTACAATATGTATTGTAAATTAAATAAAGTTTGCATTCATGAAGCATTTAATATGTAGCGTGAAAGTTTACATCTAGTTCAAACTGCCACAACCAGTTTTCGCTGCATATAAACCTTAGTTAGAGAGTGTTGTTTCCAGTTTTTGTCATGAAGAACTGTTCATGTTAAACATGTTACAAGAATTTATAAGGTGAATTCTGACTGAGAGGCTGAATCAGTCAGCTTTTGTGGATGGGCAATCATACACAACAGGTGAACTATTTGATATATCAATTAATTTGTTGAGCTTCAGGTGACCACTAAATTTTGTTTTCATTGGACTTCCATTACATCCATTTCATCTGGATTTCTACCACTTTTTGTGCAAGACTGCAATTCTGTCTGTGCTACTCTTTCCGTCAAACAAGCCTCCCATTCAACTGAAAATAAGTTGAAACTTTATTCATACTCAGTTTACCTGGTGGCATACTTTACATGAATATTACCTGATTATTTCATAAATGTCAACCTGCATTACCATTACATGAAATTCTAGTTATTGCCTGAACTAGATAAAGTAGTTACTTATATTAATTAACTAATTTACCAACACTTAGTATATGCACACAACCACAACTCACACTACATCACCCAAATGACACTGCACACTACAGAGCATGTGCTATCACATGTACAGCACACAATGTGTACATGCACCATACGTGAAGAGAATGTACACCACACACATACACCATTATTTGCACATACCATAATATTATGGTGCACACCCACACTGATGATATACATACAGGATATCAACACAAATGAATGAATGATGCATAAGATCATGTCACCTTGTCTGAAAACATTGCATGATCAAGTGGAAAAATATTTTTTAGAAAATTTAAAGTGTAGGAATGGACACAACAAAAAGTGAGGAAACAGGGTAGAAATGGACATGGTGTAATAAACGTTCCTCTAAAAAACTTCACAAGAAGGTGACTAACATCTGGTCCATACCTATTGCGTTTTTCTGTCTTCATATTATTATAGAACTTATAGATACATATAAAAGTGTGTCTATCATTCTTATACTTTTGCACAGGCAGTAACAAATCCACGATGTCAATACACAGAAACCTCTTAGGATTTTTTTATCTTTGTATTTTAATCCACCTCTATAATTAATATACAAAATCCTGTTGCCTACACATACAATTGCAAAAGGAGGGACAAGTTGTAACCAAAGAAAAACATACAAGTTATGAGTCCACATTAATATCTAATTCTTCTGGTGTTGTATAAACAAACTTTACAGTACATGTATTGCCACCAATAATTTGCCTCTAGTCATTGTATGATAAGCATAACTAAGTTTGATAAGTTTAGTCCACCTGGCTTATTGTATACAGGATAAAAAGAATAAATGAAGTAGGCATGGTCTGAATATTGAACACCCCCCTTGTGAGGTTGTACAGAGGAAGTTTATTACACCATGCCCATTCCTACCTTGTTTCCTTACTTTTTGGTGCACCCATTCCCACACTTTCAATATTTTTTTCACTTGTTTGAATTATTACAGAAAATGAAATGTTTTGTAAAACAAGATGAGGTAGCCTTTTTTACACTTGACCATGTCAATTTTTATTTTGCTGACAAGGCTATTGTGTTAAACCTTGTTTGCATTAGGCTATATCAGCTTAACATACTACTTAAAATTTGAATGGTCAAAGAAAACCACTAAATGTAAAAAAAAAAAGTTAAATTGGTTTAAAACTTGTATATATTAAATGGATTCTTCAAATTAAAAATTTAAAAAAGTTAGCTTGC
>NW_013668112.1:91123-101110 GCF_000517525.1 Limulus polyphemus
TATATTAAATGGATTCTTCAGATTAAAAATTTAAAAAGTTAGCTTGCTCATAATTTTGTTATGGTGGAAAGTTATTTTTATTGTATACCAGTGATTTTAAACACAGCACATCTTCTTTTTTAAATCAATACAATTAAAATTTACAGTTTTATAAATAACTTTATGCAAAAGTTTTAAAATAATATATGAAGACATAAAAATCAATAATTGAAATCTATAACAATGAGCATTTTTGTTTATTAGAAAAATATATCACAATGAAATCTTTTCAAAATTTTAATGCTGAAAAATTCATACAAATATCAGAGATAAAAATAATTTATTTACAGAAACTATATAACCCATAGAAAAAAAATTCTGAAGTTTCAAAATATTTCATCCTGTAGTTTGTTTTCACAATGCAATAAAACAAATGATACAATAGTTGCATCAAATGGACACATCCATGCCTCAGAGTTTAAAATATTTACAAAATAATTTATTGGAATAAATATGTCTTAACGAAACTACACTAAGAATTCAACAATTGGGAAAGGGTGTGCACTTAATGTACTTTGTTTTTCAGTATGATTCATGTAATGTGCCACCAGAAGCTAAGAAAATTACAATGGTGGGGGTAGAGAAATACTAATTAATTGAACTGTACAGTGGTTAGACGACAGAAGACAATAGTTTTTATTATTAATGGATTTCAGTCAATCTAGACCCCTGTTATCAGCAGAGCATTTCAAGAACGAACACTTGGGATTTTGCTTTTTCATATTTACATTAATGATAGTGATCAGTAAATTCAAATTTTGCCAATGACATTAAACTCTCTGGAATTTTCAGCTTTAAGGAGGATGTTGAGGTACTCATAATGATATTTAACAATTGGTAAGTTGGACAGAAATATAGCAAATAATCTTAACTTATAAGATGTACAAAGTAATACATTTAGATTATCATGGTTTGGATGGGAATACACTTAATAGCATGACTAAAGACAAACAATTTGGTATATTGGTGGAAAAGTCACTCATGCTGAGGCAGTGTGCTGTTACTAGCAGTAACAGTGATACATTTTTTGGATGTATTTATAAACACTGATTACAAGTCAAGGAAGGTTATTATCCCTCTATATAAGTCATTATTTATGTTACACTTGGAAACCTGTGTAGTTTTGATATCCTTATCTAAAGAAAGATCCTAACTTATTGAAAAGGATTCAAGGAGCTACTAGGATGATTCCAGGAATAGAAGGGTTATCTTAATGAGATAAGTTATTATATGATTTCTTATAAAGAGATGGATAAGAAGCCTTATTATAGTTTACTAGATTATCTAGGAAAATGATAGAATAAAAGCCTCTTATTTCCTTGTGGTATATCAAGTAGTCAAAAGCATGAGAAGACTCAAGTTTAAGATGTGGAAAAAGGCAGGCTAGTCTTCAGTTATGACAGTAATATTTCTCTAACTGGGCAATTAGCTAATGTAAAGAGTTGCCATCAGCAATAGTGGAGGCTAGCACATTATAATAGTATAAGATAGAAATAGATGATTTTCATAAATAGTAATGAGTGAATTTAATTTTTCTCTGGGATTGGTGTATAGGGACAGTCTTGAAGCAACAAACTGTTCCTTGTTGTCCAATTTTTGTGTCATGTTAGATATACTTATATCTTGACTTTGATGAGGTTCTCATGTACTTTTTTACAATATATATATATATAAAGTGATAAAAAATAACATATTTGAATTTAATTTTTAAACCAGGCTATTAAATGTGAAATAAAATTAAGGTGTTAAAAAAACAAAAATTAAAGCTCTTCAGATAGACCTGAACTTCCTGAATTTTGAGTTTCACCAAAGTGCTAACATTATCCCACTATTTCTAAATTCTGGAAGCTAGAACTTAAAATAACGTCTTTGTAAATGGTTGCTAATTAAATTAACCTCAAAGAAAATAGTAGGGGGAAGAAATCTCTGTGGTACTTTTAAGTGTAACTTATAAATGTAAACTATAAATATAATTATTAAGTTACAATGAAAATTGTCAGTGATAAACTTTTATTTGTACAACTTACAAGTTAAAGTTGTAAGGTTAGGACACTGCAGCTTGTAAGTGTAATTAAACTTTGTAAGACTAATACTCATTAAAAGCCGTAGAAATAATCATACATTTAAATGAATACTACTAGGCTACTAAGTACTTTAACTTGTAAGTTGATTTTTTTTTATTACTTCAGTGCTTGGCACGTTGTACTGTAGTTTGTACTACGGTTATTTAATGATTACTTTACACTTACAAGTTACAGTATCCACATTTTTAAAGTAATCAGGAACACAGTCATACATTTATTATAATTTATTTTAAAATAGAGAGTATGCTTCAATTCATGGATCTAATTGCTAAATCTTTACCTCATAAAAACTTCAACAACAATACAATAACATTTTCGTATTTACAACTAGCCTACTCCGAAACACCCCTGGCGACCTCTTCGGCTTTGTATAATGGACTTACTAATAAAAAATAAACATTTAGCAATTATCGTCTTGTTTGTTTGTTTTTGAATTTTGCGCAAAGCTACACGAGGGATATCTGCGAAAGCCGTCCCTAATTTAGCATTGTAAGACTAGAGGGAAGGCAGCTAATCATCACCACTCACCGCCAACTCTAGGGCTACTCTTTTACCAACGAATGGTGGGATGGACCGTCACATTTATAACGCCCTCACGGCTGAAAGGGGGAGCATGTTTGGTGTGACAGGGATTCGAACCCGCGAACCGCAAGTTGCGAGTCGAGCTCCCTAACCAACTGATCATGCCGGGCAATTATCGTCTTTCTTCCAGTATTTGTAAAATAGTCATATTTTTGCTGTTTTTTATATTTTTCGTGACATTTTTCCCGATTAAGAAAGCTATAGCTTTAAAATGACTTTCACTTATATTTCATACAAATATCATTGATTTCAGCCTTGGATGTTTCGGTTAGTCCTTACTAGTTATATATAGTGCTAAAAGCGAATGAGGATAATGACACGCACAAACCTGGACAGGATGCCAGACCATTATACTGTTATGTATCAGCTTGTTTGTTAATTTCCAGTAGAAATTCTTCCCAAGAAACTTCAGCAATACAGGTCCTTTCTTGATTAAACCAGTTTATTCTATCAAGATACATACTTTGTAGTACACAGTAATTCTACAGTCAGTATATTTCTCATCACTTTAAACTTAACAACTTTACACGCTACACATCACAGTGGTTCACAATCTCGATAACTTCGCTCTCTATGAGTGCAAAACACACACTAGCTCGAAACAGAATCGTAAATTACCCGAACCTTACCTTAATTAGAGTTCGCTTAACCATCCCCTGCCTTTTCTCTGCCAGGCTTAGAAACTAACAAAGAGGCGTCTCGATCACACTCGAACTTCCCCGATAATTCGAGAAACTCAGTCAGGCATGCGCTAGCAGCGTCACGTGACTTCCGCTGTCGTAACACTGCCCCTTCCTTAGTATTGTTCGTCCCGAGCAATGGCCACTTACATTAAACCAATACATAATTAACAATAACTTAATTAAATGTACAGAATTTACAAACATAAAATACAACAAAGTCTCTTAATTTTACAGGACGTTTCTTCTTTCGTACTGGTCACCAGCTTATTGGATTCTGCTTTACGTGAGATTCATCTGCTCCTTCAGGAAATGACCCATTATCGGTAGCAGTCACATCAGTGGTAGTAACTTCATTAACGGCTTCACTGTTTTCCTTCCCAAAACCAGGTAGAGTTTCTTCTTCAACAGTGGCTTTTTCAGGTGACATGTCTTCAGCAGCGTCATTTGTTCTGTTCTTCATTTCATTCCAACTGAAATGTCCTGGACCATGATAACGCCAAAGCCTGTTGGCATGCACCACCTTTGGCTTACCTCGCCGACCACATTTTATTCGGAAAGTCACGTCTGAGAGACAGTCCACTATGTCATATGGGCCTTCCTATGGAGAAGACAACTTAGGAGACTTCCCTTTGGTCTTCCTGGGATTATACAACCACATCTTGTCTCCTGGTACAAAGCTGACTTCAGTAGATTTCTTATCATAACAAAGCTTCATGGAATCAACAGACGTTTTTAAGTTTGAACACACTTAATGATGAATATCATCCATACTTTCAGATAACTTTCACGAATTCTGACACATTTTAATGCAACTCTTCTTAAGGTGGGCGTCCTGTTATCAGGTCCACTGGCAATCTAAGTTCCCAACCAAATATCAGCTTTGCTGGAGTGTATCCAGTGGCTTCATGCTCTGCTGTTCTATAGACCATCAACAGTGGAGGGAGTGAGACATCCCAGTCATCTTGGCGGCTATTACAAAACTTCCTGTCCCAGTGTACAATTGTACTTTTCTACCATCCCATCAGACTGTGGGTGAAGTGACGTTGTCCTAGTCTTTCGTATGCCAAATAACTTGCAGTCATTCATGGAACACAGCTGATTCAAAGTTATGGCCTTGACCCAAATGCAGACAAACCTGAAGAAGAAATCACTAATAGCCGAAGCTACAGTTGTAGCTTCCTGATTTGGTCTTGCATATGCCTCAGGCCACTTGGTGAAATAATCAATCACCACACAAATATACTTATTTCCAGCACGAGTTTGGGGCAAAGGACCAGCAATGTAAATGGCTACTCTTTCCATTGTTGCACCAACTTGATAACTTCATTGGAGCACGCCCCTTATGCTTGGGTCCCCTTTTAGCACAATATGTACTGCAGGTCCTGCACCATTCTTTCACATCTTGCCTCATACCATTCCAGTAAAACCTGTTAATTTCCAATTACTCTGTTGAAATTTGCAAAACAAAGCTGTTTGAATCAAAAATTCTCAATAATTATACGATGATTCGTTTTTAGAGTGTGAGCTACTTTCGATTTAATACAATTCTCCAGCAAAGAAAGAGATTCACGTAGAGAAATTATCTTTTAATATGCTTAAATTCATAAGATTATTAGGTCTTTGTTACTGATTTAACCCTTTATTGACTTTATTTGTATTCATGACATGTTCATTTTAAAACGTTGTAAGCTATATACTATGATTTATTAGAATCACAATGTTCCTTTCTCGTGTTCCTCTGATAAAGTATTGAAAGTAAGCTAATGTGACTCCTATTTTCAAGGGAAGTAATAAAAATAGTCCCAGTAACTATAGGCCTATTAGTTGTGAGAAAAGTTTTAGAAAGTCTGATAAAAGATGCTTTGCAAAGTCATTTAACAAAGTTTAAAATTTTATTGGAGAGTCAATATGGTTTCACTAAGGGAAAATCTTGCCTTACAAATTTTTTGACATTCTTTGAAAAGGTTTAATGCTTATGTAGATAAAGGTAAGCGTGTAGATTTGGTGTATCTGTATTTTTAGAAAGCCTTTGGCAAGGTGCCACATAAAGGGCTTGTAAAACAATGATATCTTTAAGTCTGGGGATAAGTTAGCTAATTGGATAGAGGAGTGGCTGGATGGAAGAAAGCAGAGGGGTGTCATAAATGGAGTTCAGTTAAACTTTAATATCACAAGTATGGTACCTCAGGTCTCATTCTTGGGACCTTTGCTTTTTTTATTTACATTAATGAGATAGCTGAAAGAATGGTGAATAAATTACTTAAATTTATGATGATATTAAAGTCTGTGAAGAGGATGCTGCTGCTTTACAAAAGGATTTAGGTCATTTAGCGAGTTGGGCAAATATATGGAAAATGGATTTTAATCATAACACATGCTGGATAATTCATATGGGTTATTATAATTTGAATTCTAAGTATAATTTAGATGGGAATAACCTTAACAGTGTCATGAAAGAAAGGGATCTTGGTGTAATGGTGTGCTATTGCTAATAGTAGGGCAAATAGGATTTTAGGTTGTGTCTACAGAAATATTGAATATAAGTCTAAAGAGGTTATAATTTTATTGTATAGATAATTGGTTAGGCCACATTTAGAGTATTGTGTTCAGTCTTACCTTAGGAAGGACATTGAACTGTTGGAAAAGATTCAGAAGAGGGTTACTAGAATGGTGCCTGGGATAGAGGGGTTATCATATGTGGAGAGATTAAGATCTCAAAAATTGTTTATCTTGAAAAAAGACGAGTTAGAGAGAAACTGATTGAGGTTTTTAAGATTGTAAAGGGAACTGACAGTATTGATGCATCACCTTTTTTTCATACTTAACAGCGAGAATAGTAGGACTAGGGGACACAAATATAAATTTTGGCAAGGTAGGAGCCATCTTCAGCTGAGTCAGTTTTATTTTTCTAATATGGTGGTTAACCTCTGAAATGTTTTACCTTCGGATGTTGTGGAGACAAAACATTTAAGTGAGCTTAAGAGAAAGCTTGATAACTGTGTGAATGATAAGGGCTGGCTTTAAGACTTTTTATTTTATTTATTTTTTAGTTTATTTATTTGATAGTTTTAGTTTAGAAGATGGAACTGTCGAGATGGGCCAGTAGATTTCTTGTTATCTCTAAACTTTATATTATGTTAAATTTGAACAAGTTAATTTCGAAGTCACAATCTTCCGACTAAAAATCCAGTGTAGGAGCTATTAGATCACGCTGCCCAACAGCTCTCTTTGAAAACTTGAGACATCTTTGTCTCGTCATCAATTGCGAAGCCGACATCTTAACTTCTAAAGCTAAAGTTTATTCTAAAGACAAATTTTCCTATGGTCTACTCTACTGGACTATACAATATTAAAATGACAAAAAATGCAGTTTTTCTTTTTAACGTTGTGAATTTTTGATATTAAGTCGGAAATGACAAAAGGTATCTTTAGGTAATAGCTAATGTATCGTGCAACGAGCAAATGAATTCACATAGCTCCTTTATTACAAAATAATTACTGGGTGCTTATCTTGACTGACTTTGTACTTCATCAAGGAATAATTGGTACACTTATGAGAATGAAACTAATTAACGCACTCTTAACTGTTTTCCACGTTTCATAAATTTTGTACAGGTTGATTATAAAGAAAGTTTCAACGCGCTGTATCTCATAAATGGTATGACATAGGAATGGGGCATTACACAGAGGTGTTAAATGCAAGTAGTTATAGGAATTGTCCTGTATCCAAAGGATGCCAACTCATTGGGGGGTCAAGTGAGTAGAGATCAAACGATGACGTTTGAGGGTTACATAACTATTACGTAATATGCCGCCGCATGGGGTTACTGTTGGGTAATAGACAAAATAATGCCGAAACCTGAGAAGGCCACGTAGTAGTACTAGAGGGCGCGCAGATAGTTCGCAAGAAAGCACGTTGTTAGGTCGCCATAACAGGTGGAAGTTGTCATACCGCCATGGCAACAGAAGTTGTCCAGAGGGTACGTTGCTAGGTCTACAAAGTGGCGCTAGAAGGCGCGTTGATATGATGAGCGCACATATAGATCAACATGACATAAACTTTATTGTAACAATCAAAATCTTAAAACTATTAATTCAATCTAACTTGCCTAACATTGTGTTTAAAATTTCCCTTTATAAGTAAAACATTAAACATACGTTTTAAAAAGCAGACTGTGTTTCTATAGGTGGACAGTGTAGTTCTGTAGGACTGCATACAGATGTAATCTAGTTTCAACTTATGCTTATAGTTTTCATTTGTATATTTAATTGTATTGTGTGTGTTTTACAAAGATGAATGATGTTTCAATAGGTGGATACTGTTACTATAGTCTCATAAAGCTGCATACGGATTCAACTTGTCTCATCTTATGTTTATAGTTTTTCATTTTTATATGTAATTGCATTACATGCATTTTACAAAGGCAGATGAATAGTTATCTATAAGTGGACAGAGTTACTGTACTTCCCTAAGACTACACACAGGTTTCAACTTCTCTTATGTTTGTATTTTTCATTTATATATTACACTATAGGAAGATAGTGTTACTGACACATTTAACGTACAGTGAAAAGTTTATATCACACCTATTGCTTTAATAAATAATGAACAAGAATGTGTTTTTATGATTTAGTATATGGTTAATGTATTGACAGGAAAAACACGTAAACCATATTTTCATTGATATGGTTAAGTAAGATGCATAGGATGTAAATCATTTGTTTTAAATAAACATTTACGCTTTCTCCAGAATAAAGACATCAAAGGATCATTTAATAAATATTTATTTTTTGATTTTGAGTTTGACCAGGAAACTGGAATTCACGAGGTAAGCAACTGTATGGTCCATGATTTTAGTGGTAAGGAAACAGTTTTAAAAGGGTACAATTCGCGTGGCAAATTTTGTAAGTTCTTGTTTTTGGAAAGAGCATAATAATTATACTGCTATAGCACACAACATGAAAGGTTTTGACGGACATTTCAATTTGAATCATCTTATCTATGAAGGGATAAAACCTGACCTTAACGAAAATGGAGGAAAATTATGGTTATGACAGTAAAAAGTCTGAAAATTAGAATCATTGACAGTTATAATTTAATACCCATGGCCTTGTCATCGTATCCGAAAACCTTTGGTTTAAAAAAAATTGCAGAAATGATATTTTCCGCACCTTTTCAATGTAAATTCAAACCCAGAGTATTGAGGTCCTATACCAGATGCCAGCTTTTACACTCCTTACACCATGTCAGAACCCATAAGACGAAAATTCCTGGACTAGCACTCTCAGTGACAAGGGGAAGGGTACTTTGACTATCAAAAAAGAGATGTACAGGAAAGAAGATACGCTCTCGTAGATATTCTCTTAAAATCTGTTGAAAGTTTTTCTTTTGAAATATTGTTGTTATATTTATTATTCTTTCTTTTCTCCTTTAGATATAGACATACTTCAATGGTGCTGTCTTCAATCCTGGAAAGAGTTTCTCGCAACCTGTAACATAAATCGCTTCAGGTACACGACCATTGCTTCTGTATGCAGAAGAAAATTTATACCACCACAATCGATAGCTCCCATACCTGTCCATGGATATTTCACATCAAAAAACAAGTAAGTATCTAGCGGTTAGGGGTCAACAAACATCCAACACGCAATTATTGGTGGCGGAAAACAAACCCTGAATTATAAAGTAGACCATTTCAGTAAGGAGCAGAATACAATCTATGAAATTTACGGGTGCTACTACCATGGGTGCAATACATGTTATGATTCTGATAAACAGAATGTAGTTCTAAATAGACCTGTGTGGTTTGTTAGAAAGCATACCTATGAAAGACAACATCAACTTGAAGCTCTGGGGTACAGTATAATATTAATTTGGGAACATGAAGTTAAGAAGATGAAATCTAACGATTCAGACATGTTAAATTTACTTAGGAACCACACAGTAATTACCTGCTTGGATATACCAGATGCCTAATATGGAGGGTGAGTCAACACGACAAGGCTTTGAATGATGTAAAGGAGGGAGAAACGATCAAGTACGTGGACTTTACATCACTATATCCATGGACAAATAAATACTGTGAGTATCCGATTGGACATCCTATCATCATAACAACAACTTTCACTGATTTATAAAATGTAAAATTCTAGCCCCAGGGAAATTATACCACCCACTTTTGCCTTTAAAAGTAATGGCAAATTAGCTTTTCCCTTATGTAGATCACTTGTGAAGTCAAGATCACCCCCACCATGTAACAACTGTGATGATGAGAGAACTTTCATTGGTAACTGGGTCACTAAAAAAGTGAAAGAAACAGTCGAGTGTGGCTACCTGGTAATGAAAATATTCGTAATTTACCACTTTTCCATTAAATCCAGAGATCTTTTTAAGAATTATAATGATACATTTCTTAAAATAGAGCAGGAAATTTCTGGATGACCCTCTCCCTGTATAACATCGGAGGCAAAACAGGATTTCATCATGCGGTGTAATAGAAAGGAAGGAGTGCAATTGACCCCAGAAAACATAGCATTTAATTCAGGACGGCCCGGTGTGGCCAGGTGGTTAGGTAGCTCGACTCGCAATCAGAGGGTCG
>NW_013668112.1:102033-103258 GCF_000517525.1 Limulus polyphemus
ATAGAGCACTGGTAGCTGCTCTAGAACTCAGGTATGGAACTCAAAATCAGTCCGAAGTCTACAAGGCTAGGTTTGAGGGACTTTGCTGGCACTGTAACAAACCTGGGCACAAGAGAGCTCAATGCCAGCAACTTCAAAACAGGGAAGATGCCACGGCAAGAAAGGCTGCTACCCAGAAAGGTTGTTGGAACTGTGGAGAACAAGGACATATGAGAAGCCATTGTAAGAAGAATATTACCAATAAGTCAGCTTCGGGAAACCAGTAATGGTTGGTGCTGAGGGACGCCCACCAACCCCCATTGTGAAAGTCCCAACAATTATTAGCATCAGTGTGGCCATGATAGAACTAGAAATGCTTTATTGAAAGATGGACAATATGTAATTTAAGAAGTAGTATTCAAATGTTTAGTAGCTGAATATATATATATATGTGTGTGTGTGTGCGTGTGTGTTTAAACAAACATTTTCAATAAAATTTATTTCATATCAGGTCGTCGTCGTCAATACATTCATCACATTCCATGGAAAAGTTGTAACGTCGACTATCCCTACCTGTGGAATGTGGATAGATTGTTGAGAGAGAACTTTACCACAATTTATACAAAAGGTAGAGAGAAAGCCGATATATTGAGAAGTCTGTTGAAAATTCCTTGTTTTAATCTGGTATTGTTTGGATAATCCAAGGTTGATCAACTTCCAAAATCGACTCTATCTTGCCTGTCTCAAATTAACAATAATTATCATTATAGTGTAAAAAAGTTGATGTTATATCTAAATGAATGTATAAATAAACAGTTTTTATATGTTATACTCACAGTTTGTTTGTTTGTAGTTAATCACAAAGCTACACAATGGGCTATCTGTGCTTTGCCCACCATGGGTATCGAAACCCGGTTTCTAGCGTTGTAAGTCCGCAGACATACCGCTGTGCCACTGGGGGAGGGCTGTACTCACAGTCTCCTTCCATTTATTAATCATGACACTTAGAGGTAAACAATATCAAGAGTTGCTCCACACATTACCTAAATCTACACGTAAACAGATTAAAGGAATAACTTCCTGAGCTAAAAAAAAAAAAAAAACATCAGTTAAGCAGAAAAAAAAAAAGAAATAAGTTACTATAGAGAGGAGGGTTTCTATCTTTACTAGTAGCACCAATAATTTAATTATTTTATGTTTAGGTAGGACGGGCTATTATTAAAGCTGTTGGAATCTAAAGATATGG
>NW_013668112.1:103970-109774 GCF_000517525.1 Limulus polyphemus
GAAAATAATGTCTAATAAAACGCTACAGTATATCTATTATAACCCTACACATCCTGCTAGTTAAGTCGACGGGATACATACAGTCTACAGTATATCTATTATAACCCTACACATCCTGCTAGTTAAGTCGACGGGATACATACACTCTACAGTATATCTATTATAACCCTACACATCCTGCTAGTTAAGTCGACAGTATACATACACTCTACAGTATATCTATTATAACCCTACACATCCTGCTAGTTAAGTCGACGGGATACATACACTCTACACAAACCAGTAAGATATAAGTTTTCAAGAAACTGAGTAATCATTTCAAGGATCGATAAACAATGGCAGGCTGATTTGGTGGGTATCTAACCTAAGTCAATATAACAATCAGTTTAATTAACTATTTACTCACGTGTATTGACGTGTTTTCTAAATATGCATGGGTTGTTCTGCTGAAGGATAAGAAAGATGCAACCCTCGTCAAAGCTTTCAAACAGATTTAAAAAAAAAAAAGAGTTGAAAACCTTGTAGGAACAGAATTTACTAATCGTCTGTTTCAATGCTATCTCAGGGAACAAGATATTCACTTCACTACACAGGATGAAACAAAAGCATCTATTGTAAAAAGATTTAATCACACTCTTAAAACTAAAATGTGGCGTTATTTTCTCATCGTGGAACAGATAATCACTCTATTCAATCTGTGGTGTAGAAAACATTTTACAAACCACACACTAAAGTAAAATGTTCAGTTCAAAGTAGGTGATAAAGTATGTATTAGTAAAGTGAAGCGCCAGTTTAAGAAAAGCTATATGCCTGGATGCACAGACGGAATATTTAAGACTTACAAGATAATGGAGAGAAATCCATTAGTGTATAAACTGCAAGACTATCTCGGAGAAAAATTAAATTAAATTACGAATTTGAACTACAAAGAGTTATAAAGTCTTCTGTGAAATACTTTTTGTTTTTAATTCCTTCCTCGTTTGCATAATATTTCTTCTACAAAATTTAATAGCTGGATCCCAAAAAGAGATCTTAATCGCCTGCCATCATAAAATGTAAAGCATAACTCTATTTATCGTTATTCAACATGGATCAGTTATATGTGACGTCAGCTATATGTGACGTTACCTAGTAACAGTTCTATGAACTATTTTGCCAACCAAACTCTGACAAATTATGTCACTCGTTTTCCGAGATGTATCAACTTCGAAGATTCGTGGAAAGTGCCCTTGGCCAAATTACAATATCCACACAGCTGGCTTAACCTCCCTGATGGTACATATATTGTTAACATGCATGATGGATTTTATTCACTCTATGTTTACTCTGATATTGCGTAACTTTGTAATGTTGGTGATGCGTATGTACAACTGATACGAATCTTTAAAGTTAAAGGTCAGGATAGAGGCATGATCACTGGAACATTTACAAAGTCTCATTACAGACCCCTTTCTAAACAAACTTTCTAGACTATTTAGATCGATATAAAGGACGACATTGGTTGATCTATCTCATTTCCATCTTCATCTTCGCAAACATGAGAGTTCCTTACAATCAAGGCCCAGCCGCTTACGACGCTTATTACGATTACCAAGTGGTAGACGGTTTATCTTATTATGCTGGTAGTCAATGGCAATAAGGACACGAATTGGGACACATATTGAGTAACTTGTTTCGTTCAGCTATACTATTTCTGAAAAAAAGGAGCATTAGCCTTAGGAAAACAAGTTGTTGAGTCAGGTATAAATTTAGCATAAGATGTCATACAAAGTAAACCTGTTGCTGATGCTGGAAAACGATGAGCAATACAAGGAGCTCAGAATCTGGCTAAAGAGTTCTACATAACAGAAAGAAGAAACAGAAAGGTCCAGTGTTCAGAATATCTAAAGCTATAAGACGAAGAACGTCGACTCCTGACTTATTCGACAAGTAATCATGATTCTGCTAACACTTGAAAAGTCCTGTCAGTGTACAAACTCTGAGTTAGACTTATTTTCTCTTCCTCCCACACAAACCTTGATTGAAGAAGGTCAATGGACTGAATATTATCTTCAGTGACCGACAGAGAACCAATCGAATTTTCTATATCGGGATCAGGAAATGAATATTTAGATGCAGCCCAATTGTATCTTCATGTAAAGGCAAAGATTATCTAAAATGATGGTACTGATATAAAAAAATGGTGAATATATTTCTAAACCTGTCAACTTGTTACTTTATTCTCTGTTTTCTCAAGTAGATGTACACGTGAATGATAAACTCATTTCTTCGTCTCACAACCTTTACGTATATAAGGCCTACATAGAAACTTTACTGAGTTATAATGGTGAAGCTAAGATAAGTTATTTGGCATCGTCCATGTGGATACAAGACACAGATGGTACTTTTGACGATCTCTATTTTAATGATGGTGAGGACGATGGAATCAAAGACCGACACGTAGATACACATAGTAGTCAAAAAGTCGACATGATCGGTCATCTACATTCGTGCATCTTTTTTGCTGAAGAGGTTCTTGCCCGAGAGTGTAAATTTAAAACTCCGGCTCATACGAAGTAAAGATTCATCTTGTACTATGTGAAACGATGAATCAGGATCAAAAACTGTTTTACAACCCGTTTCTGTCTATGCTAGGAAAGTCAAGATCAGCCTATCGGTCGTTCTGTTGCACACTCAAGGATTTCAGTAGGGAACAGCTAAATATCCTTTAAAATATATAGTGTGCAAATCGTTTTCAATCCACAGTGAAAATTACAAGCATCTATCGATAATGCATTTTTAGGTCAAGTACCTAACCTACACGCCTTATTATAGGATGTGTTGATAATGATGCATTTAACGAATTTTGGAAGAAAAACCCATACAATTTTAAACACTACAGTATCAATTTCGAAGCAATCATTATGGATAGAAAACAGATTCCTGCTCAACCTTTATACCCCCGTTTTTGATGCTACGAAACATTATTTAGTGGAACAGGAAAACAGTTTCAAGATCAAGGAATTGATATAGGATATGACAAACAGTGGTATATTTTGATCCATTAGAACTACCTCCACATAACCTCAACATAAAAAAAATTCATCAAGAAGAACTGTCGAATGTGGACTTACAACAAAAAATACTGCAAGTACCGTATTCATCGGTGTGTGGACAATATAGTATATATTATCCTTATTTTCATTGTCAACATGTGCCAAAACAAAAACTGTTATCTAAATTTGGATCTCGCAAAGATATTAATATGTTTGTTAATGATTTTGTTGCAAAACATTTTCATGTAAATACGTCCTTAATAGATGTGTCTTTTTATGCAGATGAGATTGCAAAATCTTTATTGCGAGAAAATAATAATGTCAAAATGAAATATTGTGTCGAGACCTTTTTACTGTTGTTTTGAACTAATATATAATACAAATAACTGTTTTACATGTAATTGAATATAAACGTTCATCTCCTGTTGAGACACCCAGTGATGATTGTTTGTTTGTTTGTTTTTTGAATTTCGCGCAAAGCTACACGAGGGCTATCTGCGCTAGCCGTCCCTAATTTAGCAGTGTAAGAATAGAGGGAAGGCAGCTATTCATCACCACCCACCGCCAACTCTTGGGCTACTCTTTTACCAACGAATAGTGGGATTGACTGTCACATAATAACGCCCCCACGGCTGAAAGGGCGAGCATGTTTGATATGACGGGGATTCGAACCCGCAGATTGCGAGTCGAGCTACCTAACCACCTGGCCATGCCGGGCCCCCAGTGATGAACTCACCATCCTATTGAAATATCCGCCTATAAAAACCCTTCCCTTATCAACACTGTTTTACTTATAAAGCGAAAGTGTAAACACAACGTTAAGCACATTAGATTAAATTATTAATTTCAAACTTTTGATTGTCACTATAAAGTTGATGGCAGGTTGTCATCCTCTGGTGGTTCGCTCACGAACTATCTGCACTCTCATCATACCAATGTGCCCTCTGTTGTCACTTCGTGGCCCTGGGAACATGCTCTCTGGACAACTTCTGCTTTCATGGGGGAGCCTAGTAACGTACCCTCTGCTTCGTGTCGTGGAACTACGACGACATCTTTTCTACCCCAGTCCTAAGACAGCATCGCCATCTAGTGTCTATTAGATAATACTTATGTAACCGTCAGGGACCAGACAATCTTCTTCATCGGGATTCGGTCCATGTTTCGAACCAGGAGTGTGAGGTTCAGCGTAGACCGGACGACCGGTTCTTGTTTGGTAGACATTTCAATTTTCCCGCCTTAATACTGTGAATGAGGGCTCAACTGAAAGAAAAGGTACGTAGTAAAATACGTGAAGCCGACGCCAAATGGAAGGAATGTTTAAGCCGCGCATAGCACGGCTACTTTTGCGCGGATGAACGGGTTGCTGTGACCCAAATTAGTGGAAATGGTCTACCTATGCCTTCATTTTTAACGTTACGTTTTACCCCTGGCATTGCTGGGTATCATTTCCAATATATTATTCAAATTGGAAATGTGAGTTAAAGAAAGTGAGCCACAAGTTAACACTAGCCAAGACAATCGTACAAGCCAAGTGTCGTTGACAAGAGCAGAATCCGAAACTTGATGTAATTTAGGTCAACATATCGATAATGCTAATATATCAGAAGGTTAGAAGAAGTAGAATAGAAAGTAGTTTCTGTCCACGTGGTACATTAAAGATTTTAGGCCAACTAATTTAGCACTGATTAACCTATGTTTAATGTGAAACCTGATATAATCATACAAACAGTTAATATCTAACTTATAACTACTATCACATAGCAGTGTGTATTTATTAATTTAAAAATATGATGAAATTGAATTAAAGTTCACTCGGTTTGTCTATCAAATGAAGTTAGAATTAAAATCAAACTACAAATTATGCAGAGCCAAAAATTAATACGAATTACAAAATACGTTTATTTGTTGTTAAGCAAAAAGCTATATAATGGGAGCATTTGTGCTCTGCTCCTTGCATGTATCGAAACCCGATTTTTAGCGTTATAATCCATCATTTTCACCACTGAGCCATCGGCGGGAGGGGCACGCAGTAGGATAGTGTTATCATTAATCCACGCAGTAGGATAGTGTTATCATTAATTCACGCTGTAGGATAATGTTATCATTAACTCACCCAGTTAAGGCCCTTTAACAACAATCTAAAGAACTAGACTGAAGCAAACATGGCATCTTTTGTTGGCAATATTGTAGTCTAAATTGAAATTACTGAATCTTTTGACGTCACAGAACTAATCAGCGCTCTGCAACATTTTATCCCAGTATTATAGAAAACAGCAAGATAATAATAAATGTCTCATTCTTTATCAAGATAATAACAAATGTATCATTCTTTATCAAGACAATAATAAATGTCTCATTCTTTATCAAGATAATAACAAATGTATCATTCTTTATCAAGACAATAATAAATGTATCATTCTTTATCAAGATAATAACAAATGTATCATTCTTTATCAAGATAATAACAAATATCTCATTCTTTATCAATACAACAACAAATGTCTCATTCTTTATCAAGAAAATTAACAAATGTATCATTCTTTATCAAGACAATAACAAATATCTCATTCTTTATCAAGACAATAACAAATGTCTCATTTTTTATCAAGATAATAATAAATGTCTCATCCTTTATCAAGATAATAACAAATATATCTTTCTTTATCAAGATAATAATAAATGTATTGTTACGTCTCCGCCTGATAATTGATTTTCCGTAAATTCGTTCCGACGACACTTTAGCGACACAAGTCCTTTCTTAAATAAAAC
>NW_013668112.1:110091-111368 GCF_000517525.1 Limulus polyphemus
TTGTTCCATTATTCACTTCGTCCCAGCTGAAATGATCTGGACCATGATAATGCCTAAGCCTGTTGGCATGCACCACCTTTGGCTTACCTCGCCGACCACATTTTATTCGGAAAGTCACGTCTGAGAGACGATCCACTGTGTCATATGGGCCTTCCCATGGAGAAGACAACTTAGGAGACTTCCCTTTGGTCTTCCTGGGATTACAACCAAACCTTGTCTCCTGGTACAAGGCTGACTTCAGTAGATCTCTTATCATAAGTTAACTTCATCGAATCAGCAGACGTTTTCAAGTTTGAACGCACTTGATGGTGAATATCATCCATCCTTTCCGATAACACTTTCACAAACTCTGACACATTCTCAGGAAACTCTTCGTAAGGTGGGCGTCCTTTATGCTTGGGTCCCCTTTTTGCACTACATGTACTGCATGTCCAGCACCATTCTTCCACATTTCGCCTCATACCTATCCAGTAAAATCTTTGTCGTAGGTGACTCAATGTCTTCTTAATTCCGAGATGTCCTCCTGTTAAATTATCATGGGATTGATGCAGCACAACTTCCCGTAACTTCTTCGGTATAACTGTTTGCCAAGTCATCACTTTCCTATCTGCAGTTTCCCATCTCTGGACAAGAATACCATCTGCAAGCTTTAACTGGTCCCATTGCACCTAATAGTGCTTTGTCACAGAGCTTAGACTAGACACCTTCTCCCAAGCAGGGCGCGAAACACTTGCTTTGAAAAAATCAATTATTGGCTTCAAATCTTGATCTTTCTCCTGCTCTGCTTTAATATCTATACCTGGTTCCCCTTCATCATCATCAACTTTTTCAGTCACTTTGACTTCACCTTGATGGCACCTAATTAGTTCAACCTCTCTGTTGCGTCATCGAGATCACGTGACTATTCTCACGCCCTCTACTTTCAAGAACTATCCTGTACTTTGGCGAATGCTCTAGCATTTACTAGATACAGGGTAGTCTGGTATATAAAAGAGGGTGACAACGTGACGGAAATGTAATGTGTGTAGACAGTGAGTATTTGATCTGCAGTCAGAGAGAGATGTATTGTTGTTATAGCGTTTGTTTTAGCGCGATTGTTGAAATAAGTGTATCGTAAAGTTGTATTCGGAAAGAATAAATCAGTTTTATTAAGTAAGGACTTGTGTCGCTAAAGTTTCGTCGGAACGAAGTTACGGAAAGTTAATTAACGAACGGAGACGTAACAAATTGGTTTCAGAGAGTGGGACAGAAAATAAAAAAAATGGAAACAAGAAGCA
>NW_013668112.1:112340-135189 GCF_000517525.1 Limulus polyphemus
CCAACAACTGCTGTAATTTCTCTTCTTGTTTATTTTGTTGTTCGAGCTGCCACTGTTGCAGGTTTTCTTGCCACTGCTGTTGTCTCTCTTCTTGTTTCTTTTCTCGTTCTTCTTGTTTCTTTTGCTGCTCTTGTATGGCTGCCATCAAGTCTGCTAAGCTGTAGTTTGATTTGCCGCTTCTCGTCCCACTCTCTGACACCAATTTGTTACGTCTCAGTCTGTTAATTGATTTTCCGTAAATTCGTTCCGACGAAACTTTAGCGACACAGGTCCTTTCTTAAATAAAACTGGTTTATTCTTTCCGAATACAACTTTACGATACACTCAACTTCAACAGTCGCGCTATAACAAACTATAATTCACGTCTCACGAGCTCGACTTCAACAATACGTCTCTCTCTGACTGCAGTTCAATTACTCATTACCTACACACATTGTTCGGTCACGTTGTGACCATCTTATATATACCAGCCTACCCCCAATCTAGTAAGTGCTAGGGCATTCACGAAGGTTCGAGAGAAGAAGTGGCGTGATACTAGTCACGTGACCTCGCTGACGCAACAGTATCATTCTTTATCAATATAATAACAAATATATCATTCTTTATCAAGTCAATAACAAATGTCTCATTCTTTATCAATATAATAACAAATGTCTCATTCTTTATCAAGACAATAACAAATGTCTCATTCTTTATCAAGACAATAATAAATGTCTCATTCTTTATCAAAACAATAACAAATGTCTCATTCTTTATCAAGACAATAACAAATGTCTCATTCTTTATCAAGACAATAACAAATGTCTCATTTTTTATCAAGACAATGACAAATATCTCATTCTTTATCGAGATAATAATAAATGTCTCATTTTGTATCAAGATAATAACAAATGTCTCATTCTTTATCATGACAATAACAAATGTCTCATTTTGTATCAAGATAATAACAAATGTCTCATTCTTTATCATGACAATAACAAATGTCTCATTCTTTATCATCTTAAGAACTTTTATATTCTTTGGTTTGAAATATGGTCTTAGAATTGTAATTCTAATTTAAAAAAATACTTGAGATGTTGGATACAGATAATTTAGTTGAGCCTAAATATATATATATATATTTTCTTGAATAGATGTTAATTTAAAATATATACTACGTTTGTTGGACAGATACTTTAAAATGAAGAAGTCTCCAGTATTGAAGTCAAAATGTTGAAGGCATTTATAACGGTCATTTAGAAACCTATTTGGAGCCAAATATGCAATCGTTTGTGTATCCACAATATCTAACAAAATAGTAATAAACTATTGTCAATTAACTTCACAAAGAGATATTTTACATAATTTAACCACTGTC
Source organism: Limulus polyphemus (assembly GCF_000517525.1). NCBI lineage: Eukaryota > Metazoa > Arthropoda > Merostomata > Xiphosura > Limulidae > Limulus > Limulus polyphemus. The sequence goes on from NW_013668112.1 coordinate 113,698, forward strand.
TTACAGAGTACAGTTTATTAATATAGCCATCAGAACTTCTAATAGTTATAATAATATTCAAAAGACAGCCATTTGTCTGTAGTTCATTTGAAACGAAAGTATATGGAATACAAGCTTTTATAAATTTCAATTTGTGTTTTCAAAACGTCACTCAATCATTTTAAATAGTCAAATAAATCGGCAACTTGACATGGACATTTCTGAGTTTCACAATAATGTCTTCGCTAGGTGGCAGCACTAGTACGCATAGTCGTGTATAAAGCTAAACATTATTGCCATTGTAATTACAATGTTTGACATTGCAGTCACGAGTAACGTGAGTTTCAAAAATTCTGTCAACAATAAGCTATCCTAGAGTAGAGTTTTATGATGTCAGTTATAATTTAAACTACCACATGAGATACTGTGTAATGGTTTAATTGTATATACCCTGTTGCAAAACTGTTGTTTTTAAGCCTAAACAGTGACTTCAAAGTTCCACTTATGTATAAGCTATTACTAAGATGAATAAATTATTTATTACAATATAAAAATTTCAAAGACCAATCTCTATTAAGGATTTTGATAAAACTTATTATAATGGGCGATAAATAGGTAATTTTTTATTGTTGTTGATTTTAATTAATCACTGTTTTTCTTCACTCGTTCAAAGTAGGTGGCCAATATGGCAGACGTTTGATTTATTAACTAGAATGAATACAACAAGGCCACTTCTGATGGTAACCTTTTAGATCTTACACAATTAAGGCGCACCCCTAGTTACAAGGACGAGTAACAACCAAGGCTTTAAACACTAAATCACCCATTGCTCTGAAATGGGTAGTAGTTGAAACACGACATTAATCGTTAATATAAATGTTAAAGATATGTTAAAGAGTATGACAAAAAAATATATCAACACAGTTTAGTTTCAGAAAAAATTCGCCGAAAAATCCGGTTACTTGATTTTTTATCGAATTTCAAGCCTATATTTTCTGTAGCATTGGTGTATGAGACACACCGTTTTGAACCAATGACATACATCACAAATAAACTTCAGATTTTATTTTCATCACTCTCTAGCCTCCTAGCTATCTATCACTTGAAGTTTGTAACATGGCAACGGCTACAAATCTTTTGTTTTTAGAAGGGCTGAAGCTATTGATTTATCACAAAGTAATCTTGCAAGGGCTGAAGCTACTGATTTATCACAAAGTAATCTTGCAGATGTTGTGGGTAACAAATAAACCGCTCTAATAATATTTCAGTCACGTATTCTATTTGACATTAATTTATGACGTGAAACTATCTCTTCAATGGGAAATTTTATTCGTTTGAAAATGGGTGTAATTAATAAATATTCCATATATCTGAGGCTCTAAAAATTGATTTTTCCTCAATTTCCATGTAATTTTGCTCGAAAATCTAATAATTTCATTACAGCACACGAGACCCAATTAAAAAGTGATAAGGCGATTTTTTAAAGATCTTTCTTGCTCTTCTATGTAATAAATAAGCCAGGTTCGTTACTCTAGTGCACGTCTTTACAAGATAACAACAGTAGGAGGCCTGGCATGGTCTGGTGATTAGGGTACTCGACTTGCAATCTGAGGACGGCTGGCTCGAATACAGTTCCCGAACATGCTCGCCCTTTCAGTCGTGGGGGCGCTACAAGGCGTTCAATCCCACTATTTGTTAGTAAAGAGTAGTACAAGAGATGGTAGTGAGTAGTGTTGACTAGCTGCCTTTCCCTAGTCTATCACTTTACAGTTAGAGACGGCTAGCGCAGATAGCTCTCGAATACCTTTGAGCATAATTCAGAAAACAAACAATCGTTTATTTTCGGGTTCCAAATCAGAGGAGTATAAAAATGGCATTCCAGTTCTATATCATTTTCCCAAAATCTTAAGTTGTCAGATTGCAAAAAACCTCCTAATATTCAGAAAACTTTGATTTAAGAACCCACAAAAATTCACATGACTCTGATCAATAAGTTACAGACTTCAATAGAAGATACTAACTATCAACGTACATTAACCATTAACATTTGTTTTAAAAAAGCTATTAGTTTTCAAATCATCCAAATTATTAGTTTAATGTTAAATCATGAACAACTATAGTGGTTAGTAATAAGGATCGCCGAGGAATTTCACAAAAATTATAATAGAATGTACGAGCAAAATACATTTTAAAATGCGGACTTGTTCTTGAAACAACACTCAAGACCTTCAGTCTCAATGGCTAAGGCTACTAAAATATTGATAATAGCAAAAAAAAAGAAAAAAAAGCTGATTTTCCGATTGTTAGACAAAATTCACCCATTTTGCTTCATATTATTATTCATATTATTCTTGCTTCCCAAAACTACAGAAAAAAATGGCTATGACTATTTTATTCAAACCTAGACAAACCTATTATAAAATCTCCTCCGCAGGTCATGGACAATTTTAATTATGATTCTTGAAAGAGAAGGGGGAGATTTTATCAGATTTTTCATCGCTACTGGCCAAGTTTCTCTTCAAAGACATTCAAGCACCTACAGCAAAAACGGTTACTTATACTAAAATCTATGCACAGCTACTAAATAAACTCCCGCAAAGGTTGTAAGGCCATTTTAAAGTTGATTCTTGAAAGTCGAGATTTCCACTCTCTAAAATTTTCTAAGCTATTCTTCACTATCAACATAAGCTTTTCGAAGTCATTCAAGCATCGCAGGAACGTAGAAGCCATTTAATTACACACATTATACTAGTTGGAAATGCTTTGTTTTCTTAGAGTAAACAATGTGCATATTTATAATAGTGTCTCGAACCTTATTATTATTGATTATAGTTTTACACGCCACTATAGAAAAAATGCATTAATTAGAAAATAACTTGTGCAACTTATAGTGCATTAATTGGAAACTACTACGTTGAGGATTCATCATTTCTCGAGTTCGCTGTTGTAATTTGTCTGGTTTTCTACGACTATTTCAGTGAGTTTTCTAACAGTAGACGATTATCACAGTAGATTTCTCTACCCTTGTAAGTAGTGATTTATTCTACTGATCTTCGTACTTCGCTGAAATTGTAAGTGCGTATTTTAGTATTATTATTATTATTCATATTTTTATGTCACAAGCCTACAGCAACATCAGCTGGATATTTTGAACCAAAACCTAAACAGATATACAGTACTCTATATGAAATGCTGCAAATGTTCATGATCTATTTATAAAGTTGATTTACGTAGCTTTAAATACATAATATATAAGATGTTGTTGTGAGCGGTTTCCTTTGAACTGGACGCTTGTTAAACGCGTGTTCACACAAAACCTCGTGCACAAAACCACCTGGCTCAGTAAATAATGGTAAGGTGAAAAAAAAAAAAACAATGCAGCAGTATACTGTTGAAAAACATGTAACATTCAACTGAATGAACATGCACGTATGTAGTTTAAAATTTATTCTTCATGTACGGACATAAAAAAAACACTTAAGAAACAAGATAATTAAAAATTGTTAATCTCAAAAGGGGAATAGGGATCATCAAAAAAGTACAGAAACAAGTTGAATCAGAATGCAAAGATTAAATTTTCAAGTCTACAACTAGGGACTCGACAAATCCCTATTTTGACTCCATGTATACAATACTTATCAATTGTAGCTTGAGAAAATAATGTTGACATTATTTCCAGCCTTGTTTATTTCCTTTTTTTACAGTCTCTAGTTGTAGGTTTGAAAATATAATATTTGCATTTTGAGTCAACTTATTTCTGTACTTTTTTGATGATCCCTATTCCCCTTTTTAGTTTAAGAATTTGTAATTATCTTGTAAATTATAATGTAATATTCGTCACGACGGCGGTTTAGATCAAGTTCAAATCCTATAGTCATAGGTGATATAGCTGTTTACCATGGTATCCTAGGTGATATAGCTTCTTCACCATGGTATCTTAGATGATATAGCTGATTTACCATGGTATCTTAGGTGATATAGCTAATTTACCATGGTATACTGCGTAATATAGCTGATTTATCATGGTATCATAGATGACATAGCTGATTTACCATAGTATCCTACGTGATATAGCTGCTTACCATGATATCACCTGTAATATAGCTGTTTTACCATGGTATCCTAGGTATATAACTGACATATCATGGTATCGTAGGTAATATAGCTGATTTACCATGGTATCTTAGGTAATATAACTGACTTACCATGGCATTCTAAGTGATATAGCTGATTTACCATTGTATCCTAAATATATAACTAATTTACCATGGTATTCTAAGTGATATAGCTGATTTACCATTGTATCCTAAATATATAACTAATTTACCATGGTATCCTAGGTGTATCCTAGGTACATAACTGATTTGCCATGGTATCCTACGTAATATAGCTGATTTACCATGGTATCCTAGGTGGTATAGCTGATTTACCATGGTATCCGAAGTGATATAGCTGATTTGCCACAGCATCTAAGATGATATAATTAGTTTCCTACGGTATCTTAGATGATATAGTCGCTGTACCATAATATCCTAAATCTAGGATACCATGATAGAGCAGCTATATCTCATTTAGGTTACCATGGTAAAGCGACTATATCAAGTAGGTTACCATGGTGAAGCGGCTACATCATCTACAACCTTTTTTACTTCTTTTACTTGATAATATTTTAGTTAATATATATTTTTCTTTCACGTTATTATACATGTTTATGTACCGTTAATATCCAGTGTTAAACTTTGAATAAGTACATCTAGTACCACTAGTTACAGCAACATGGCAAAACACGAAGATTTCATAGTATTTTAGCATAATAACATACACTTATTTCTGAACTATGGCATGTTGCTGTCACATTTTAATAATTATCTTTAAAATGCACTATTGTTCCTATTAATGAGTCTGTTTTTGTCCTAGGGTGTTTTACATAAATGTACATAAACAACACTGTATTTTGTTACTCAGCCCCACTTCGTTCCTTACTTTATAGACGTATATTTATATGATAGTTTCAGGTCGTCCATTGCTACGACTACACATATACGGGGAAGATATTGACCTCAATATTCCAGTCACGGCACCTTGTCTGTTACTTTCTCTCAGACTGATTTCTAGGTGCTATTAAATGTATTTTCCTTTTCAGTGAAATACACATGCGTTAGGTTAATGCAATTTAACTACTTCACCGTGTACAGTAAACACTTAGAAAAAATGTAACTTACAGGTTTCTTTCGTCTTTCGTTTTCTTCGGCCATCGGAGACATCTAAATATTTTTCGTGAAAGGTATTTTTGTCAGTTTTTTGTAGGTTACACATATTTGTATAAATATACGTGTATGTAATTATATAGATCGTATTAGCTCCTTATGTTGGTCTGGAATCGTGAAACCTTCAACTGTTAGTCATATGAACAAAGCACAACTCAATTCCATGTGATTCAAACAAATAAAAACACGAGAGAATTAAAAGACGTGAGTTTTATAAAGTTTGTTAAACATACAGGTAAACACAAATTGTAAGGATATGGTGAAACCATTCAATTAAACAGTTTGTTAAACATACAGGTAAACACAAATTGTAAGGATATGGTGAAACCATTCTATTAAACATTTTGTTAAACATACAGGTAAACACAAATTGTAAGGATATGGTGAAACCATTCAATTAAACAGTTTGTTAAACATACAGGTAAACACAAATTGTAAGGATATGGTGAAACCATTCTATTAAACATTTTGTTTAACAAACTGTTTAATAGAATGGTTTCACCATATCTTTACAATTTGTGTTTACCTGTATGTTTAACATACAGGTAAACAAAAATTGTAAAGATATGGTGAAACCATTCAATTAAACAGTTTGTTAAACATACAGGTAAACAAAAATTGTAAAGATATGGTGAAACCATTCAATTAAACAGTTTGTTAAACATACAGGTAAACACAAATTGTAAAGATATGGTGAAACCATTCTAGTAACCAGTTTGTTAAACGTACATGTAAACAAAAATTGTAAAGATATGGTGAAACCATTCTAGTAAACAGTTTGTTAAACATACAGGTAAACAAAAATTGTAAAGATATGGTGAAACCATTCTAGTAACCAGTTTGTTAAACATACAGGTAAACAAAAATTGTAAAGATATGGTGAAACCATTCTATTAAACAGTTTGTTAAACATACAGGTAAACAAGAATTGTAAATATATGGTGAAACCATTCTATTAAACAGTTTGTTAAACATACAGGTAAACACAAATTGTAAAGACATGGTGAAACCATTCTAGTAAACAGTTTGTTAACCATACAGGTAAACAAAAATTGTAAGGATATGGTGAAACCATTCTATTAAACATTTTGTTAAACATACAGGTGAACAAAAATTGTAAGGATATGGTGAAACCATTCTATTAAACAGTTTGTTAAACATACAGGTAAACAAAAATTGTAAAGATATGGTGAAACCATTCTATTAAACAGTTTGTTAAACATACAGGTAAACAAAAATTGTAAAGATATGGTGAAACCATTCTAGTAAACAGTTTGTTAAACATACAGGTAAACAAAAATTATAGAAATTTAATTTCCCTTAATAAAATGACTAAATCCGTAGTTACAGATGCAACAGTCATGGATCTAATGGCTGAATCAGCAGAGACGGATGCAACAATCGTGGATCTAATGGCTGAATCAATAGAGACTGATGCAGCAATCATGGATCTATTCTGCTAAAGTGTTAACAATTGGTTATTATTACAGAAACTGTAAAACGTATGTCCTTAAAAATAATCATTTATACGATAAGATATTGAGCTGACTTATCTGTAGATTTACTGGCTTATTCTAACTTTATCTTTTAGTATGTTCTTTGTGCAGAAGTATACTTAATTGGATACAGAAATATTTTTATTTGTTGCGCTGAAAACGTGGTTAGAATCGACCAACTAATATGTTTCTTGTGAATTGCGGATTTTTATAATACATAATTTGACTTAGTTTAAAAATAATAAAATGTATTTGTCATTTTAATACTAAAACTAAAAGCCGTGGAACACAATTATGGAAGATATGATTATGGTTGGCGTTGTTTCTTGTATTTAGGGGACTAGGTATATATCTAAACATATGTGGATGTAATTGGCATATATCATGATATAAACAATAATTATCAGAGTCGTGTAGGACATTACATTTAATTTATTTTTTAATTTGAAGTATATTTCCCTGGCTAGAAGAATGTATAATTATGTTAATTTCGCATCAATCAAAAACTTCCCAATTTACATATCAGTGGTAACATTAATTCGTGTTTTGAACAACTAAATTTGCAATTAGTATTGGTGACTATTGTAATACTAACGTATTATACTGTGCAAATTGTCAAGATGTGAATAAATACGAATACAAGTAATTCTCATGATTTGCTTCACCAAAACAAAAAAAAAGTACTGTGGTTGGCTTTATTTTTCTTTTCCAACGAACACCAGAGGGCGTCATAACAAATTATCAGAAGTGGGGAAAAAAAGCAAGGTCTTTGTTGGTCGCAATATCTGTATAGAATAGCATTCTTTAGGCTCCATGTAGTGTGAAGTAATGAATATCTTAGTAACAGCGCTTATGGTCAGCAGCAGTGTAGACTGAAGCCGTAAAACTGATAACATCTGTGATTATATACGGCGTTTAATATTTTGGCTCAGGTAATTTTCAAGAGACAGGAGCATCCAGAGGTTGTGAGATTTATAACCTTCCTCTACGTTGTTTGTTAGTTGAGATAAAAACCTGGTATTCGTACTGGCTCACATTTACTATTTGGCACGTTTAATACTTTAATTTATTTTTTGATTTTTTTGTAATTTTATCAGAGCCCGAATAAGGAAACTGTCTGGCCTCTCTTCGGTTAGAACTATCCATCTTGTAGTAAACTTTATTGATGAATGTGTCGTGAGGTGAAAAGTAACTTTTATTTAATTAGTTATGGTAATTATGTGAAACAGTAGTCTACTTTTTTAGTGTTAATTTAAAAGTATTTATGGATATTTCAGGACACATCGACTAATAAAGAGATTCCTTTTAATTAGAATTTTTAATATTTTCTAGTTTTATATGAGAACATGACAAACCTGAGTACAATATTAAAGACAGAACTTAACACTTTAACAAACGTATTAATCTTTATATTAATATTGCTTTAGTGAAACTGATAGTTCGGAATATATTCACCAGTCGCAGATTTTCCGCAAGTTTACAGATTTTCATTACAAACTCCTCATAAAATCATAAATACAAATTTAGAAAATCGATTATTTAAAATATTTTGTCGAATTGTTCGTAGTTAAGTACAATGTTGCACTGTGCTCACCACGGCTATCGAAACGCAGTTCTTTGGCGTTATAAGTCCGAAGACTCCCAGCTGTGCCATTCGGGGGGGAAGGGGTCTATTTTGTTAAAACTACAGGGTATTTCAAAATAATCAAAAATTATGCTCGCGAAACAAACAATTCAGAGAAAATAGAGGACAGTTTATGGTTCGAACGCCTTTTTCAAGCTGTCGAGGCATGTTAATAACTACTTATACTTGTCATAAGACTTTAGTATTAGGCTTATTATAATTGTAAGCCCTATATTCCACATCTAGTACATTAAGGATTTTTCAAGAATTAGAAGAGTGTATAATAATAGTATTCCAACACACAATATTTGTTATATCTATTTACATAGCTTATGTAAATAGTGTTCTGACCAATACCGTGTTTGTTGCTGAAAAATGACGTCGATTTATTATCAGTCCCCCCAAATGGATTAGCGATAAGTTTACTGACTTACAATACTAAAATCTATGGTTCGATTACCGTGGTGAAAATAGTACATTTGTTTGTTTGTTTGTTTTTGATTTTTGCGCAAAGCTACACAAGAGCTATCTGCGCTAGCCGTCCCCAATTTAGCAGAGTAAGACTAGAGGGAAGGCAGTTAGTCATCACCATCCACCGCCAATTATTGGGCTACTCTTTTACCAACGTATAATGGGATTGACCGTCACATTATAACGTCCCCATGGCTGAAAGGGCGAGCATTTTTGGTATGACGGAGATTCGAACCCGCGATCAAACAATAAGTTTACAGTACAAAATAGTTGTAAGCATCAAACAATAAGTTTACAGTACAATATAGTTGTAAGCACAAACAACGTGTTTTCAATAGAATATAGTTGTAAGCATCAATCAGTTTACAATAGAATATAGTTGTAAGCATCAAACAATAAGTTTACAATAGAATATAGTTGTAAGCATTAAACAATCAGTTTACAATAGAATATAGTTGTAAGCATCAAACAATAAGTTTACAATAGAATATAGTTGTAAGCATCAAACAATAAGTTTACAATATAATATAGTTGTAAGCATCAAACAATAAGTTTACAATATAATATAGTTGTAAGCATCAAACAATAAGTTTACAATAGAATATAGTTGTAAGCATCAAACAATAAGTTTACAATAGAATATAGTTGTAAGCATCAAACAATAAGTTTACAGTACAATATAGTTGTAAGCATCAAACAGTAAGGTTACAGTACAAAATAGTTGTAACTATCAAACAATAAATTCGCAGTATATTTTAGCTGTAAGCATCAAAGCACGTTTCTTTATGCGCGTGATGTACTTTTTCAGTTGGAATATTGACGCATTTCATTTTTAGATGTAATATACAGGTTTTGAACACACCATTTTAGCTCTCAAAAATAAACAACAGCAAAATCCCAGTGACCAAACTTATAGTATCTATGTCGTTTTAGTTTGTCAGAAAAGTTTACTGAATATACATAATTTCTTATTTTACTGCATGTATAATACATTAATTATCTGATCGTGGTGACGCTCTCGCCGCCTGGTGGAGCTCCGAATTGTAAATTATCTGTTCGTGTGCTCTGCACGTGAGTAAATCGACAAATCGTGACAAGGGGTTAATACAATATACGAGTCCGAGAAAACTAGGAGGAAGAAAATGAGTTAAATGCCATAATATCATGATAATGAGAATGTTAACCTATCCAAGAACGTCTAATATATACATAATTCAACAGATATCTTGAATTTTTGGAGCACTATATAGCTTTAGCTACAAATCCTTGTCAGTCATTTAAACTATGTCTCAAGTATGTTCTTGCAGATAATAAAAAAACTATATCTATTTGTTATTCGGAAACAGACGTCACACGAATACAAAATTTTATACGTTTTCTATTCTTTTAAAGTATCTCAACATTTATTGACAATATCTTAATATCTTACATGCGGAAAACTTCCCTACCCACAGCACTTTCCATTTGCTTCATATTTCTCGTTGACTGACTGTACAAACTCCCTTATATGCTGATATAAAGTATCTGACTTATCTCGGGGACAAACACAGTATCTCAACATTTATTGACAATATCTTAATATCTTACATGCGGAAAACTTCCCTACCCACAGCACTTTCCATTTGCTTCATATTTCTCGTTGACTGACTGCACAAACTCCCTTATATGCTGATATAAAGTATCTGACTTATCTCGGGGACAAACAGGCAGGGATCCTGTTTATTGTAACCTTCGAGAATAAGTTCTTGAATGTTGCAAGGGATTTCGAAGAGTGCGAATGAACCTCCTTTTGGACAACAAATAACCATTAATTCTATGAGACGTCTGGCATCTCACAATGTCTACTCACAATCTGTGGTACGCGGGTTCGATTCTCATCACCGAACATGCTCACCATTTTACTAGTAGTGGCGTTATAATCTGACGGTCAATCCCACTTTTCAGTGTTAATCAGCAACCCAAGAGTTCGCGGTGGGTATTGTTGACTAGCTTCCTTCCCTCTAGTCTATCATTTCAAAATTAGGGACAACTAGCGCAGATAGCTCTCAAGTAGCTTTGCGCAAAATTCAACAAAATTTCACAACCCGCTATATATAATTACAAGCAACAGCGAAACCTATATCCTTAGCATAACCATGCATAACGTACTCAAATTCACTGAATGTCTAACGGTGTCGATCTCAGTACAATGTATATGGGCAAGTGCCATACCGTTCTACACCATACTGACCAGCATACACAATAATGTAAAGTCACGTTCTGACGAGGGTTAGTCCATCATATTTTAATTTTAGCTCGGGCAACTCTTCCACACATTCATATAACTAACCAGTTCGATATGGCGCTTCAACAGAAGGATTTCAATGACAGGATGTCTACCTTATATAATAAGGTATAAAATAGTTATTAAAAATTGATTTACTTACGTGGACGATGTCAATCTAGTTCGTTTCTAAAACTTGAATATTTAATTCAACATAACTTCTCCTTATCATCGGATATTCGCCATACCACGTGCACTTTTACGTATATATACATTTATGCAATATATATGTATATACAGATATGCATGTAGACATATATATGAAAGATATTTCAAAAACAGAAAAACTAACACCTCCAAGAAAGTCCAAAGTAATTTATATTTATGATGTGTTCAGTTAAAACTTTCAAAATCTTCGAGGTTCCAAGAAAAACAAACTAAACAAGTAAAACAGTTATTTCGTTTCAATGACATTTTACCGGGCGAAAATAAAGAAAACAAGTAAGACAGTCAGTCCGTTTCAACGATATTATACTGGGCAAAAAACTACCAAAACAAGTAGGACAGTCAGTCCGTTTCAACGATATTATACTGGGCAAAAAACTAGCAAAACAAGTAGGACAGTCAGTCCGTTTCATGGATATTGTACTGGGCAAAAAACTAGCAAAACAAGTAGGACAGTCAGTCCGTTTCATGGATATTGTACTGGGTGAAAAACAAGATAAAAAGCAATTTGATAGTCAACGTGTTTCGATGACATTATACTTGGCGAAAACAAGTAGGACAGTCACTTTGAATGATAATGTACAAGGCGAAAAACAAACAAACTAATCTGGACAATCAACGTATTTCTATGACATTATACTGGGAGAAAAACAAATAAAACAAATTGGAACTGTCATTCTGTTTGGATTTTATATGAGACGACAAAAACAAATACACCACCAATCCTCTCTAACCTTAGATCGTAGATAAGACATTTGGATGTTTGACTAATATGATAAGTTATTGGCCAGATTGAAGCCGATCAAGCACAAATGCTGTTGCAAATTGAATGCAAGTGTGGTTAACAGTATGTGGAACATCTTTTAAACTAATAGTACTGTTGTCTATACACCTAGAAGACGGCTTTCTGTCGATACTGGTTCTCTGCGATCATAAGATCAGGCTTTGAAATTGAAACAGGTGCTCGCAGCCGCAACTTGATACTATGTCAGTATAAAGATAAATAACAATAAATTTTACAAAGTCATCCTGTATGCCAGATGCTCAATGAGATATACAGAATAGCTCGCTTGCAATGGTGCTATGAACACTTCCAGTGGGCCAACAGCATTGGAAGCAGATTTTTAACAGGTGAGACTCGCTTCACACTGTAGCTAGTTAACAGGCCTGTATTCATTTAGACGGAGAGAGAATCTGGAATTGATCCACCTTATTCTACACAGGAATGGAGATAATCTAGAACTGATCCACCTTATTCTATACAGGAATGGAGATAATTTAGAACTGATCCATGTTATTTCATACAGGAACAGAGTGAATATAGAACTGATCTACCTTATTTCATACAGGAACAGAGTGAATCTAGAACTGATCCACCTTATTCTATACAGGAATTGAGAGACTCTAGAACTGATCCACCTTATTTCGTACAGGAATGGAGAGAATTTAGAACTGATCCACCATATTTCATACAGGAACAGAGTGAATTTAGAACTGATCCACCGTATTTCATACAGGAAGAGGGTGAATTTAGAACTGATTCACCTTATTTCGTACAGGAACAGAGTGAATTTCGAGCTGATCTACCTTATTTCGTACAGGTACATAGTGAATTTAGAACTGGTCCACCTTATTCCATATAGAAAAAGGACTTAAAGAGCAGCAGTGGAAATATGGTGTGAACAAGAACAAACGCTATTGAATTTATTGACCTCTACCCAGTGTGAAATAGTACAATTAATGCCACAAATGATAAGGACCACATCCCATGACCCCAGAACTAATACTTCCCAGACTATTCAACATTAGGGAGAAATAAACTATTTACAGCCCATACTCAATACTGAAAAACCAATGTGTTTCCTAGGCTCGTTTGAAAAGAAATTGAAGTCCACTTGATATAAAAATGTGTTTCGTGTTCTTGAACGTAGAAACAAAATATTCCTCACAAGTAATACAGTGGGCGTATAATAAAATATTGTTTTAATGGTTTCAGTCATTTTGAAAAACATTATTAGTTTTGAAGATGTTCACGACCATATAAATAGGTTATTATTCTTGGTGTAAGTCTGTAGAAATAAGTTGTTGTTTTTCAACAGTTGAACCCCGTAGAAGAAGAAAAATACGGTAATCAATATAAATGTCAGTGCTGTAGCTTTTTTTAACATTTGTAATAGTTTACACATGACCCCCAAAGGGTAGTTTCTCTTTCTTCGTACATCAATTTTTAATTTAATATCAGCGTTGTCAAGAAAACGGTATAGAATAGTAAATACTGGTTCTTAAGAAACTGGTTAGAAGGATAATCTGTAGTTTTAGTGACTTTCACACGCAATATTATACAATTATCTTAAATCATATTCTTTGACTGAAGTGGCAGGTTTATGCTTTAGCGCGCACATGTATAATTTTTTATCACATCATACATCTATTTTTACCTCCGAGTCACTATGATCTATATTCCAATGTTGAAAGCCGTCGATTACGAGAAGCAATAGAATTGCTGTCGTTTTCAAGAGGACAGTTTTGAATTATGCACTAGATGGCGCTTAGATGGTGCTTTAGCGTCATAAAAATATTACTGATCCAAATAAAGATAACATAAGGCGAGAAGTTTAGCTCTTGTTTTTTCTTTTTGCAAAGAGACAGAAAGCAGGCTACTTTCAAAATACCACCCGTTTCTTCCTTTCCAGTATAATTTTCTTTATGCCCCTGGTGAATGCTTATACTTTAATAAGCCGAAACACGTAGAGGCAGTGTGTCATCGTTTTGAGTTTTAGTTGTATAAGTAGTGCTAATACTTAATCATCGTTCTGAGTTTTAGTTGTATAAGTAGTGCTAATACTTAATCATCGTTCTGAGTTTTAGTTGTATAAGTAGTGCTAATACTTAATCATTTCTTTGGTATAGATATGATTTGCAGAAACGCTAGAATTTAAAAAAACTTTAAGCCTAAAATTAGTGGCGATTGTTTCGATATTTTGCACAAAGGCTGTTTGCGCATAATCGTCCCTAATTTTCATCTCACAAATTAAAAGGATTTGTTTCTTTGTTTACAGTTAAGCACAAAGTTACACAGTAGGCTATCTATGCTCTTCCCACTACGAACATCGAAACCCGGTTTTTAACGTTGTGAGCCCGCAGACATGCCGCTGAGCCACTAGGACGGGGGAGGGGAGGCAATTAGAAGGAAGGCAGCTAGAGAATAACACCCAGCGCCAACTTTGGGGCTACTTTTATTTGACCAAATGGTGGTATTTGATGGTGACTCTTAATACGTACCTGTTACCCTAAAGTTCAGAGCGCATTTTTTTGGAAATGGGTCACGAATATAGAATCCTAGGATTCATAAGTTGGTCACGCTAACTAATTGGCAACGCCCATTATTAGAAGTTTTGTAGTTTAAATCAGCCATAAGCTATATCAGTTGTATCCGCCGCACGGATCGAAACTCGAATTTTGGTGTTATAAGCCTTGAAGCTTACGCCCGAGCCGCCTATGGATTAAAGATACGAAAGAAAACAAAATATGTGGTGCTTCCTATAAAACAGTGCTGATAAGTTTTGTAGTCAAAATAAATTAGTCAATTTGATTATTACATAATTTGGTTGCTACGTATACCTTGAATGGTGGCGCTCGACTCTCAATCTGCGGATTGTGGATTCGAAGTTTGTTATCGAACATGCTTGCACTTTCAGCCGTGGAGGCGTTATAATAAGCCAATCCCACTGTTCGTTGTTAAAGAGTAATCCAAGAGTTGTCGATGTGTATCTTCCCTCTATTTTATCACTTTAAAATTAGGGAGGGCTAGCGAATATAACCCTCGATTAGTTTTGTGCGAAATTTAACAAACAAGGTACAAGGAATCATGGGAAACATTATGAAATGGGCTGTGCAACGTCAAATCTTTTTCAATTAAGCACAAAAAAATTGATCATTTCTACAAGTTAAAATCGAGATTACTAGTGAGATAAAGAGTGTCCAAGGAATTCATTTTGTAAACGTCACACAGTTAATGCGATCTTAAAAACAAGTTCACCATTTGGATTTTAGGTCATCGAAAAATAGTAATCTTAACATGAGTAAATGTAACAAATATACTGGTTTTAATTTGTACAGTTTACTTTTTTAATTTTTGTTCTGTATGTTTGTTTGGAATTAAGCACAAAGCTACACAATGGGCTATCTATGCTCTGCCCACCACGGGTATCGAAACCCGTTTTCTAGCGTTGTAAGTCCGCAGACATACTGCTGTGCCACTGGGGGGCTTTTTATTTTTGCATATCAGATAACTTTTTTTCCCACAGAATGAAACTACTAATATATTTTAATTGAGCTGAAATTTTCGCTATCCAAAAGAACTCACTGATTTGGTTGAAAATTGATCATGTTCTTTCTCTCTTGTCCTCCGGTTGAGATGCTTTCCTTTCAAAAATCCGGGGCTCGATTCCTCCCGAATGAACATAGTGCAGATTGACCGTTGTGTAACCTTGCACTAAGAACGACAACAACAACACCATCAACTGTCTTTCTGTCACAGTAAACGTTAACTTATGTTGCTCGTGTCTATTTCGTAGCTTAATCTGGAATTGCTTACTAGATAACGTCCAAATACCGGGGCTAGAAATATCAGTCAACTGTATTTCAATATCACAAAGGAATCTGAACCCGTCTGTCTCTGAAACATCCGGTGGAAGATACTTTAATCTGATAGGCTGGAGGGAAGACATCTAGTATAGTAGGTTTCGACCATTAACATTAAAGCTCACTCACGATTGTAATGAGCGAAGTGCGTTTTGAGGTGATAGAACGTGGACTGAGAATCATAGGATTGATAGTCCAGGAACGCTAGCCACCAGGCCATGCCTGGTCCCAAAAGCGATAATTGAAATTATTGAAATCGATACTGCGCACTTCATATGTATGACTTAAGACTGTATTGTTTGTATCAATGTTACACATTTCGATACAAATTATTGAAATCGATACTGCGCACTTCATATGTATGACTTAAGACTGTATTGTTTGTATCAATGTTACACATTTCAATACAAATTCATAGTTCGGAAATGCTATCTCAGGGCTTTTATGTTGTCCAGACTTGTGGCTTTGAGTATTTTAAATAGTAGTCTGTTTAAGCCATGAAACGATTTGGCTAGAAATAATTTTTTGTAGACTTTTACACACAAGAAGTTGCAGCTGTAGCACTCAGGCATACCATGACGGCACCGAATATATTGAAGTTGAATCGAACCCCATAATAAATATCTATTTTATAATTTTTAACGCAGTTAGAAGTCCCCCTCCCTCCCACTGTGAGTTTCAGTACTTAGAGATATGTTATAGTGTATCAAGCCTTTTAACGACAAACATTTACAATACAAAACGTATTCACTTGTAAAGAGTGAACGACAAAAAAGTTGATTTTATGATAGAAATATCCAAATAAATTTAAAAAACATGCTTTTTTATGTTCAGATTATATTTTCTTAAAGTGGGTAAACCTGTTTGTTGGAGAATACTAATGTACAGATAGCACTTTACTTTTTAACATGTGTTTATTAATATTCTTTCTATTCAAGTCGTTTTATGTCCTAAACAGACTACTGTTTGAAACGCTTAAAGCCATAAGTCAGGAGAATCTAAATGCCCTGAGATGGAGTTCCGAGCTATAAATTTCTGTTTCACTTAACCAACAAATGTGGATATAACCTTAAGCCTGAGTGAAGATGGGTAGATTTATTTTCAGTACTAAACCAACAACTGTGGATATAACCTTAAGCCCGAATGAAGCACAGTAGATTTGTTTCCAGTACTAAACCAACAACTCTAGATATGGATAGCCTTAAGCCTGAGTGAAGATGGGTAGATTTATTTTCAGTAGCAAACCAACAACTGTGGATATAACCTTAAGCCTGAATGAAGCACAGTAGATTTGTTTCCAGTACTAAACCAACAACTGTAGATATGGATAGCCTTAAGCCTGAGTGAAGATGGGTAGATTTATTTTCAGTACTAAACCAACAACTGTGGATATAACCTTAAGCCTGAATGAAGCACAGTATATTTATTTCCAGTACTAAACCAACAACTGCAGATATAGATAGCCTTAAGCCTGAATGAAGCCAAGTAGTTTTATTTCCTGCACTGAACCAATAGCTGTTAGTATAGCCTTAAGCCTGAATGAAGCACAGTATATTTATTTCCAGCAATTGTTATGCATCTAGCTAGTCTTAAGCCTACGTGAAGCCAAGGACCTAAACTTTCGTGTTTTTCACTGTTAATCTTCCCAAGTTTAAAGAACCGATTCTTACAGCTTACAGGATAATAGCAATAAGGTTGAAGAATTTCGTTAGTTTAATAATAGATCTATGATTTCACTTATAATTTTAATTGCGTTACGTTGTTTCACTTGGTATCCTAGATATATGGAAATTATCATAAATTCTTAATAGATGTTTTGTTTCTAATAAAACGAAAGATTACCACTAGCATCTTACTTGTGTTGTAAGCTATGTTCTAGTCAACCTTTTGAATATTCTACGTGACCTAAAGACTTTATGTTATATTACCTTTATGAATTCAGATTTAGCAAATGAGACGATTGCCTCTTAAAGTATCAGATTTATCAGTGTTCTATTAGTTTCCTTCTTTTTCCAATTATCATGAACTTTTTTTAAATTCTTATATATTAACATCGCATTTGATTACTTCCTGATGTTTAATATGTTTTATTTACTTATCTTCACGCGCATATCCCTCGTGTAACTTTGCACGAATATCCGAAACAAATTAAAAGCTTATCTACCCATCTTTATACTGTAATGTGTACTGCATCTTACGTTCATAGTCTATGGTTCATAGTCATTAGAATGACATTACGTCACAATAAAACTGGTAATGATTATAATAACACATTTTTAACAGGCCCTTCATGGATTTCCAATAAGGATAGTGGAGCGTAATAGCATTTAAATAGATCCGTCACAGTTAGGGTATTAATGACGTCATCCGATTCACTACCGTTATACTGATAACAACTTGTTTTTTGTGTTTATATGATCTCAGTAGTTCAGAACTGAGAAGATATGTAGTTAAAAAGTTCACTTCCTTAGTTCTATTCTATTGACAGGACCATCTTCACAATGTTTAAGTAACGAGAAGCTTTCGTAGCAATAAAACAGGACTTATTGTTTCTCTGACGACACCTACATTGATTATATATCCTGAAATCAATTAATAATATATCCTTTCAATAACTTAATCCTTAGTTAATATTTAGAAAAAGAAAAGTTCCTCCGTGCTACTTTTTTTAGTATTGGTAGAAATAAGTATGGATAAATGATAAATCGTTTTTTATATGAGAATCATAAAACTGGTCTTTTAAATCTCAGTACAGGTTTAATGCTACAATTATTTATTAAAGTGTACTGGTCTCGTATTGAATAAAAGTCATAAATAATTCACTGCAGTTATGGTAATAATTACATTATATAGATTTATTAATTTATGGTGATGAATAAGTACGTCACAAGATACACTGCAGTTAAGCTGGTAATTACATCTCCGGACATATTATCATTATGGTAGTAATTACGTCAACAGAATATGAACTAACATATTTCCAGTACGTGTAAGGTTAAGGTTATGCTCAGCATAACTGTAGTTACTTATGTTTACGCTCGATAAGCCAGAAGTTTAGGTTCAAGTTTATGTTTATGGCATTAGTCGTTACTATGAAATAGCAGAGTAGGTTCTAGCAAGTTGATAAAAATTTTAACCAACTGTTTATTAAAGGACAGTACGTACTAAACAGGTCAGATGTTGTGTGTGTTTTCATGAGGAATGACTTCGTTCCTTCTCTCTCAACTCAAATGAAGAAAATAAACTTCATTGAGCTCCGTTATAAGCTCTTTTAAAGGAAATGTTTCAGATTCTCTTGTTCTTGCACAAAAAATAGTTTTTAGGCTTATGAATAATTCAACAAATACTGTGCTGGCCCGAATTAAGCTCATGCGTTAATAACCCTCTACCAAGTTAAAAGTTGTTTCACGTGCTCAGATAAAATCGCTAAACTGGTCTCAAAACTTGTTTTTTAGGAGGGAGGGAAGAGCATCAAACAAGCTAGCAGGGGATATCAATCTACCAAGTAACTGAAAAACCGAACTTAAGGGTAAGTCTCATTCTAAGAAGTTTATAATTAAACAAAGAAAACAACAATAGCTATTTACTATATAATATTACAAACAAAAAAGAAATACAAACTTCGAAACGTATTCAGGAATATAAGTAAAGCGAGAATGTAATTTATAACTTGTGCTAAATATCGACTAATAAGGATAAATACAAATTCAATGTGAAGATGTGTACATCTGATCGATATTATGAATCAGATATCTGTACATTTTACCTATAGTATTGTCCAGATATCTGTAAATCTTATCGATACAGGATGCTATATTTTCGTCGTGTTATGTTAGAACGCCCCATATCACTATATGGAACAAGATGCTATGTTTTCGTCGTGCTATGTTAGAACGCCCCATATCACTATATGGAACAGGATGCTATGTTTTCGTTGTGCTATGTTCAACAACCCATATCACTATATGGAACAGGATGCTATGTTTTCGTCGTGCTATGTTAGAACGCCCCATACCACTATATGGAACAGGATGCTATGTTTTCGTTGTGCTATGTTCAACAACCCATATCACTATATGGAACAGGATGCTATGTTTTCGTTGTGCTATGTTCAACAACCCATATCACGATATGGAACAGGATGCTATGTTTTCGTTGTGCTATGTCACTGTATGTTATTTCTTTTTGTTCCATATAATCTATAAGTTGTGTTGATCGTGCTTTATCCACTGTTCTAGAAAAATAGTACTGAACAAAGTGTACATCAACGGATCCTTGGTGTATGGTTTCTTGTAGATTTACTTAATCACTATACGCCCTCTAGATTTGTAATACGTTTGATGAGAGGCTACTGCTTATACCCTTTCTTATCTCTTGATAACATGTAAACTTACTTCTGACTCATCCGCAAATGATAAGATACCACTTCATGGACTTGGAATTTTACTCTGGAAATTAGATCTTTCCTCTCACTGTATTCGACTGAGAACACATCAACTAAATCAGTTGTTTATACACTCAACTTTCACTGCTGCTGCTGGAAAATCCTCAGAAACTATTTACTTATATACCTACTATATGTTCCTGCATCCTGTTTACTTCTGTATAACAGTTTACATTCTTGTTATGTTCAATGTTTTCCTAGTGAAGTATGCACATATATATCATATGTTCTCACTTTGCTTGAGTATCTTAATAGTTTCTGCTATATTTTTTATCGTGCTTAGATATCGATTGACTCTGAGAGTCAAATTAAAGGATGACAAACGTAATTACACGTCGCATATATTGCACATAGAAAATCTAACTATTCCATATTTCAGGGCTACTTACTGATCCTTCAGAAATAGTTTTGTATTAATGGTTGAATATTTGCAATTTTTCTAATTTCTGCTCCTTTTTTACACATGCGAAAACTAACCATAAAACAGTGACACTGATCATGTAAGAATTATTGTTTATCGTCATTTTGGACATTAATATTTTTATTATAAAACAGTGCCATTGATCATGTAAGAATTATTGTTTATCGTTAATTTGGACATTCAAATGTCCAAAATAACGATAAAAATAATTCTTACATGATCAGTGGCACTGTTTGATAATAAAAAATACATATTTTTTATTTTAAAACAGTGCTACTGATCACGTAAGAATTATTTTTATCGTTATTTTGGACATTAATATTTTTTATTATCAAACAGTGCCACTGATCATGTAAGAATTATTTTTATCGTTATTTTGGACATTCATATTTTTTATTTTAAAACAGTGTTACTGATCATGTAAGAATTATTTTCTATCGTTATTTTGGACATTAATATTTTTATTATAAAACAGTGCCACTGATCACGTAAGAATTATTTTTATCGTTATTTTGGACATTAATATTTTTTATTATCAAACAGTGCCACTGATCATGTAAGAGTTATTTTTATCGTTATTTTGGACATTCATATTTTTTATTTTAAAACAGTGCCACTGATCATGTAAGAGTTATTTTTATCGTTATTTTGGACATTC
>NW_013668112.1:135744-141945 GCF_000517525.1 Limulus polyphemus
AAGTCACTTTACAGGAGGTAATATTAGCGGACAAGTCACTCTGCAGGAGGTAATATTAGCGGACAAGTCACTTTACAGGAGGTAATATTAGCGGACAAGTCACTCTGCAGGAGGTAATATTAGCGGACAAGTCACTTTGCAGGAGGTAATATTAGTGAGGGTTCACGTTTTGGGTAATTGAATAAGCTGTCGTGTTATATATATATAACACAGGTAGGCGAGCGTATCATTAAGAATATCATAATCGTTATTTCTTCCCCTTCTAACACGCCCCCCAGTGACACAGCGGTATGTCTGCGGACTTACAATGCTAGAAATCGGGTTTCGATACTCGTGGTGGGCAGAGCACAGATAGCCCATTGTGTAGCTTTGTGCATAACTTAAACAAACCCCTTCTAACACTAACGTGTTCCTACTTAGCTAATTGAATAAATAACAAATTTAATTTTTCTGAACTGATTACTTCTGAAGTAAAGCTATCATTGAAATCTATTTTTTTTATGGAAGTTTTCAGTATTATCTCCGGGCTGCAGTAAAAATTTGTACATATCATTGTTACATCCTTACGCTGTCTTTCCCGCGGGTGAACTCTCCTGCGAGCTGTCAACAGAGTCGTCAAAAACCATCAATCATGAACGTTAGGCCCTCGCAAATCAAAGCACGACCCTTATCTACTATTCTACATGTTTTCTTCTTCTTCTGTTCCCAGAAGTGGAGATCTCAAGATGTCCTTCGAGTCGCCTTTAACCATTATAACCCTATAGTTGTATGCAACATATATGAGTTTCAAAAACTTAAACCAGTGAAGTATAACAATGTTGACTTCCAAAGCACGTTCTTCTTTATCAGGATGAGACGCTGAGTGAAACTGACAAACTAGGCTTACAAGACAATACGTTATCGTTCTTTCAGTGTTTGTCTGTGGCAGATTGTTGTTGTTGTACTATTTGGTCATTGAAACTTTAGGTTTCGTAAACAGTCAGTAAGCAACGTGTTGCAATGTTAACTTGCTAATGTTTGTTTTAAATTAGAATATTCAAAGTTTCAACAGCCGATATACTTTGTAAAATTTATTATATTCGTTGCTGATCAAAGATTTACTAATCCTCGGTGTAATTATCGCACCAAATTGATAGAAATATTTATGTGCGTGATTCATACGGAGATACAGGCTTATTGAAGTGAAATCATTGTAGCAGAATATTTCAAATTTTTCTTTGTTTCATTAAGTTATTCATAACTTTATACTCGTGTATGTTGCTTATTGTTTTAAACCTGAAGTTAATGAAGTAAAATATATATAATGTAACTCATCATAAAATAGTGAGAGACAGAAAGCAAGTAATATGTGAAGTTAACGGTCTTTAATGTTATATAATCCAGATAGTCCTATGTTATCGAACGTTTCTTAACGTTCTTCAGTGTTATATAATCCAGACAGTCCTATGTTATCGAACGTTTCTTAACGTTCTTCAGTGTTATATAATCCAGACAGTCCTATGTTATCAAACGTTTCTTAAGGTTCTTCAATCTTATATAATCCAGACAGTCCTATGTTATCAAACGTTTCTTAACGTTCTTCAATCTTATATAATCCAGACAGTCCTATGTTATCGAACGTTTTCTAATGTTCTTCAGTGTTATATAATCCAGACAGTCCTATGTTATCGAACATTTCCTAACGTTCTTCAGTGTTATATAATCCAGACAGTCCTATGTTATCGAACGTTTTCTAATCATTAGAAAACGTTCGATAACATAGGACTGTCTGGATTATATAACACTGAAGAACTTCTTCAGTGTTATATAATCCAGACAGTCCTATGTTATCGAACGTTTGTTTGTCAGCACTAATTTTCTGTTTTTTATCTTACTGAACTGAATTCAGTGAGTATATTGTATACGTGTCAGTGTATATATTGTATACGTCTCACTGTATGTTTTGTATACGTCTCAATGTATATATTGTATAAGTCTCAATGTATGTATTTTAGACGTCTCAACGTATGTATTGTACACGTTTCATTAAACGTCTCACGTATGTACTGTAAACGTCTCTGTGTACTCATACCACTCAGTTAAATGGGAACTGTATACTTACAAGTTTATTACACGTATGAGCAGAGACACTTTTTAATGCGCCGTTTCACCACCAGAGGGTTTTTCAATAATGTCGCCTGCTATGCTTCCAGTCTAAAGGAATCGTTTTACTCATCTCGTTATCATTGAATTCGGTACATCTATGTTTCTGCCATGGGTGTTTGCTGCCAATAACCGTTGCCGCACTATTTCGTCAATGTTTGTCACGCAGCAAAATTAGCTCAGTGCCCTCTACACATTCTAAACACGTGTCCTTCTGTGAGTACTAAGGAAGTATAGACATCTAACCTCTTCAATGTTTGTCACACAGCAAAATTAGCTCAGTGCACTCTACACATTCTAAACACGTGTCCTTCTGTGAGTACTGAGGAAGTATAGACATCTAACCTCTTTATATCTCGACAGAGTATTCCTTTTAGAACAGTTTTCATCTCTCTATCATCCTCTACGTACTCTTCAGGTTTCGCGACATTCTGATAACGTTTCACGAATTACAGATCATCCTGTATAGTTATTCTAAATATAATCATTTCATTTACAAGACCTGGTGTAAACTTTTAATCCATTGGGATCTATTCTGAAATTGAATTGTTTTGGCATAATAAATATAAAATACGAAAATATGTAGTTATATAACGTGTCTGTGTTCCCTATTTTTTAATTTCAACTCCATTCTCTCTTCATCCTAACTGTATAAAATTTGATATATGATATAGACAATTACAATTTTCCGGTAGGTGCTATGTCAAGGTGTTCAAGGTAATACTCTTATGTTAAGCACTGAATGCTGGAGTTACTGTTATTTGTCGGAATAAGGTGTGGCAGGAGAAACACGAGGCCCGGCTTGCAAGATCCAGGAATGGTGATTCCCTCTCTCGTTCTCCTCACAGTTTCCCATAACGTATTGTTCCTTAACCTCGAAAAAATACCTGCCATATCTAAGATATATTTCTGTTCCTGTGACATGTGGAGTGGATACTTAGCGTTTTTCTTAGCAGAGATCACAGAGGCAACGAGAAAAACACGTGGAGTGAATATTTATGTTATCTTTGTATTGAAGACCATGGAGGCAGCTAAGAAACGTGTAGGGTAGATATTTAAATCATCTTTTATCAGAGACGAAGGAGGCAGCGGGAAGACCTGTGAGTGAATACTTAGGTTGCGGTTTATCAGAAACCAAATACACAGATGAATTACTGTATAATTAAATTTTCCTAACCTAACTATCAGGTAAAAAAACAATACATGTTAGTGCCAGCGGATTTAAAGAAAGTCTCACGTCTGTTATATGTATGTTTTAGATTCGTATTTATGTGGTAAAGAACAGTAATTTTTAGTTATCAGTCCTCCTGTTCCGTTTCCCTTCATCTTCTATAACCTACATAGAAAGTCTTTAATTTGTTTTATGTCTAAATGGACAAAACACAGAAGTATGAAGAAGGAAGATCTGGTGTAAAAAGTACCAAAGACTTTTGAAAACTGTCGATTTGATATTAGGGATGTACGTATTATAATTAGTGTCGTGATGTTTGTTTTTATTGTTTAAAGATCAGAAAAAAATATTTTGTTTTTGAAGAATCAATTCCGACCAGCGTAAGGATGATAGTATATTACATATTCTAGACAACAGGGGCATTTGTTCAAGCTTAAAGGTTTGCCCGTACTATAGAGAAAGTTCTGAGGGGTTAAAGCTATGTCTTCTCGGTTAATTTAGAGTGCTGGCATTAGAAGGTGTTTAAAACCATCCAATCCAATCTTCGAGATGGTTATTCAATATTCCATAATCTAGCCAAGAGACTAATACGGGCCAATGAAGGGAAATGGAGACTAGAGTACTCACAAGAGGAGTGAGAATAAGTTCTGTATCGGCTTGCAAGGAATCCCAAACTGGAAGTTACCAAGGTTACTAAGAGGAACAAGCTGGAGAGTAAGATATAAAGATTGACACTAAAAGATTTATTTTGTTGCAAATGTAGGGCATTAAAGTTCTTAAGAAAAGATTTATTTAGTAATAAAATTATCGAAAGAAAAATTTCCTTACTGATAACATAAACATTAGGTGTTTCGATAGTTTTCTGATAGTGAAGGACATCAAGAAAGTGAACGAAGATATAAACTGTTGACAATTTAAAACTTCAAGTACGTCAAAAATAAATTTATTTTATTAATAGTGAAGAACATAAAATACATCAATAATAGATTCAATTTGTTGAAAGAAGAATTTCAAGTGTGTTAACAACAGATTTACAGTGTTGATAATGCAGAACTCCAAGTACATTAACATTAGATAGCCAGTTTAGATAGCACAGAATTCCAAGTGTGTTAAAACAGATTCATATTGTTAATATTGCAGAACTAACTCCATGTGTGCTAACAACAGATTCACAATGTTGATAGTGCAGAGCTTCAAGTGTGCTAACAATAGATTTCCATTGTTGATAGTGCAGAGCTTCAAGTGTGCTAACAATAGAAATTACATTGTTAATAGTGCAGAGTTTCAAGTGTGCTAACAACAGATTTCCATTGTTAATAGTGCAGAACTTCAAGTGTGCTAACAATAGAAATTACATTGTTGATAGTGTACAGCTTCAAGTGTGCTAACAATAGATTCACAGTGATAGTGCAGAGCTTCAAGTGTGCTAACAGCAGATTTACATTGTTGATAATGCAGAACTTCACGTGTGTTAAAATAATGCACAATCACGAATGTTGCAATCAAACATTTTGTTAAATGTTTTCTTTGTTATGACAATAACAATAAGACATTATGTTATGTTAAAATTACCATTCGACAAGTGGTAAGTCTAGGAAGTGACAGTCATAGATTAAGTTATATGATAAACATAACTTCACCTTGATAATCAGGGCAATATTTACTAACATTATAATGTATTCACTGTTGAGTTAATTATGACCTGTCAATGTAAACCAAGATTAATGACTGGTATTCTAGTTTACCTTTATTTTTGATCCACTTTTGCTATGATACCTAGAATTTATTGCCCACACCAAAATTTTCTTTCTCAGCCTTCTCGTTTTGCTAAATGCACGGGAAGACTTCAAGGCCCTATATCAGGAGAATATTATTTGGGACTGTTCAAATATAAGGAATAAGCAAAAGGAAAAAAATAATTTTCTAAGGAACTTCCATCATCGTGAAAACGTAAACACAGTCATGTTGATACTGTTAGACCTAACAGTTGGGATAAAAATCACATAATCTGCACGTCTATATTTTTTGCACATTCACCTGAATGTTAATTTCTGATTTCAAATCAGAAGTGTATAAAAATAACATTTCAGAAATATTTTTGTCTCCCAGAGGGCGCTAAGAATCATAAGAAATCACTATGACAGACAAATCTTTTTGTGCAAGCTACTACAGTACATGAATCTTCAAACATCAGATGACGTTTTGAATTGTGTTAAATCACTGTAATAATCAAACCTCTCTGTGCACAAGTCTACAGTACATATATTTTATAACACAATGTGAAAGCCCCTATGTAACAATTCTTGATTAAACAACACAGATGGAGGACCCCTATGGAAGTTGATCATTCAGCCACAGTCATATCTAGACCATACATAATGTGAAAGCCCTCTATGTAACAATTCTTGATTAAACAGTATAGATGGAGGAACCATATAGAAGTTGATCATACAGTTATAGTTATATCTAGGCCATACATTGTTTACAAATATAGCAAAAAGCAGGGGTCTCAAAGTTTCATGTATTAGGTCGTCAAGAAATTAATGTCGCGTTTTGGAACATTTTCATTACCCCCCTCCAAAATGTACACCACGTATAATAGTTAAACGAACTGCCTAAACGTGTAGCCTATATAATGTGTAAAGTTTAGTATACTCTAATCTCTTATAGTGATGGCACACAACGAGACACACATTTGGCATGTAATGCTGTTTGAATACAAGAAGGGAAACATCGCCTCTGTAGCCCAAAAGACTATCAAAGAAGTTTATGGTAATGTTTTGAACATTCGTAAGTGTCAACGCGGTTCAGCAAATTTCGTTCAGGTGACTTTAGCCTTAAAAACTAGTGATGAAATATTAGTGATGGAAATACACTGTTCGAATTAG
>NW_013668112.1:142202-148336 GCF_000517525.1 Limulus polyphemus
CTAATTCGAACAGTGTATTTCCATCACTAATATTTCATCACTAGTTTTTAAGGCTAAAGTCACCTGAACGAAATTTGCTGAACCGCGTTGACACTTACGAATGTTCAAAACATTACCATAAACTTCTTTGATAGTCTTTTGGGCTACAGAGGCGATGTTTCCCTTCTTGTATTCAAACAGCATTACATGCCAAATGTGTGTCTCGTTGTGTGCCATCACTATAAGAGATTAGAGTATACTAAACTTTACACATTATATAGGCTACACGTTTAGGCAGTTCGTTTAACTATTATACGTGGTGTACATTTTGGAGGGGGGTAATGAAAATGTTCCAAAACGCGACATTAATTTCTTGACGATCTACTAGTTACAACAACTGACTTAAGGAATCTAAAAGTTTTATACAGTTACAAGAACCTATTAAAGAGGTCTTCGAGGTCTTATACAATTACAACAAATATCAAAATGGGTATTACAGTCTTGTGTAGTTACAGAAACCGACCGAAGGGGTCTTAAAGTGTTTATTAACAACCAACAAAAGCACGTCCATCTCAATCCACCTGGATACTATATAAGTCCTGCAGTAGTTTGCACAAACTGACCTGAAGAAGAAAGGCGGAAGACTTTCAAAACGACGTCCTTTAAACTTGAGATGCATTATTAGACTGCATAGTCACCATTATATTTCTACGAGTGTTTCTCTAATAGGCAGTTGCCGCCCAATTCACAATCAACTCAATATGAATACTTTACCTAAATTGTCTTTTAAAGAAAGGGTCTTAACGTGTTATGTATAGTTACAAAAACCAATCGAGAAATCACAAAGTCTTATGCAGTTACAAAAAAACTGGTTAGAAGCGTCTTAAAGTCTTATGCAGCTACAAAAAAAAAACACACGACCAAATGGATCTTAAATGGTTTATTACAGAGTTTTGATTTTATCCAGAAAATCAGATGTGAAATGTAAACAAATTTAAATCAGTACCATGGTATGGGGCCCCCAGTAGCACAGTGGTATGTCTGCGGACTTACAACTCTAGAATCCGGGTTTCGATACCTGTGGTGGGCAGAGCACAGATAGCCCATTGTGTAGCTTTGTGCTTAATTAAAAACAAACAAACCATGGTATGGTTTTATTTATATGAAATACAAAAATATTTATCTCATCATTCTTTTCAGTAAGGTTAATCAACTTTATTATAAGCTATTTAATAAATAATCAATTTATTTACACAACTATATTATCACATCAGAAAATTCTTCTGTGTATTTTCCAGGTTTTTTTTTCGTTCATGGTGGGATTAAAATTTTTTGGTTTAATTATTTTTGTTTTATTAGTTTGTTACAGCGTATTTTATATTTTTATTCTACTTATTATAAAAGTATGGCCTTTTTCACATTTTACATTCTTCATTTCGACGAACATTGTTAATGACTGCTAGAGAACCTATCTTGTAATGAAGTATTAAATCAATTTGTAACTTAGATTGAATAAAATATTGTATTTTTAACTATGTTAAAAAATTCTGTGTCAGTTAAGACTAACGATTTATAACTGTTGTAACATATACATATGTATGTGTGTGTGAATATGTATGGGAAAACGATCTTAGTTATTCCTAAATCGATACTTCCAGATGGCTCAGCGATAAACCTGTGGGCTTCTTACGCTAAAAATCGAGCTTCGATACCAGAGATGTGCATAGCACAAATAGCCCAGTGTATATCTTTGCGGTTAAAAACAAACAAGTGACACGTTCTTTTGTTTCGCATTTAACATTTTCACATGTTTATTTTCCACTCAATATTACGCTACCTGTCTACCTTGACTCACTCAGGTCAGCGATTTAGATGAGGAAGCCTTTTTGTGACAGTTTTATTAAACTACCTGTTTACCTTCGATAAACATCATTTAAAATTCCCAGCACACTCTCCTAGCAACGGAAACAGAACAATTAAGAAAGAATTGAAAAACATATTTAGCATTTCCGGTTACAGTTCTAGTAAGAAAGAAACACCATTGTGGCACTGAGTGCCGTCATCTTCATTAAATCGTGATTAAGAATCCAAAGGGTGTTAGCAAGGAGCCTTTAATCGCATTGCAACCAAAGATTGAGATGACCTTCTGGCCACATGCATACCGACGTATATCCAATCATATCCATTCCAGTGGCTTGAAAGTATAGATGAACACAAAAAGGAATAAAACATTGATGAATACGTTGATTAAATATAATTTTTCTGTGGGCCAAGAATTCATAAATCGTAAGCGAAGGGACCTTAGTTGATGCTTGTGAAATTGTGAATAAGTTTGTTGTTGTTGTTGTTTAGATACTTTACTTGAGGGTGATGCAGAACCCAACAATTAAACAATTTTTGTATTTAAAGTGACAAAATGAGAAAACCGTTGTTAACTGTTAAATAAAAATATTTTAATTGCTTTAATGATATCACGATATTAAAGTCTGGTCTGTAACGGTCAAACGATATCCCATCACTTCCCGAGGTGCTACTTTTGTTGAGCAAAATTTGTTGCTGCTTAAGTTGGAGGATAAAACCCTCAGAAAGGAAGAAAAGATTCCCGTGAAAAATACACTACATAATTGATATCGGAGAGAGCGCTAGCCACTTCTATTTAGTATTAGTACGGACGCCCGTATTAAAGCAATACAAAAGTCATCTGGCTTTTCTTCTGTACAGGTCATCATCAGAAGATAGATATGGAGAGTTACTTGGCATAGTGCCTCTATCTCCGGTGTATTCAGCTATCCAGATCGTCCCAAATCGAAACCCGGCGAATAGCTAAAACCGAGATCTCTTATTTTCGTTCATCATCATTTTTCTTCAACAGGCCTATCGCCTACCTAGCTCTATTTAATAGAGTAAAACAGTCTTTACGATCTTTCACTACTTATTTTATTATTGTTGTACGCAAACTTTATACAGCTTTATAACCTAGTAACCCACGTTATAAAAAAGTTAACAAACAAGTAATAGGAAAATATTTATCGTTAATAAAAAAGCTATGTAGGCTAGCTACTGAAGGTTAAAAAAGGAACCAAACAAGATAGGGATGGAAATGTTTGATCCGGCTAATAATCACTAAGTCGTCTCAATTTTACATGGAGAATAAAATAGGAAAATATTTATCGTTAATAAAAAAGCTATGTAGGCTAGCTACTGAAGGTTAAAAACGGAACCAAACAAGATAGGGATGGAAATGTTTGATCCGGCTAATAATCACATAGTCGTCTCAATTTTACATGGAGAATAAAATCCTTACATTAATGACTTCCTCAATGGCAAAACAAATAGAACCAGAATTTCCAACCGTAAAATGTTACTCTATTGTAAAATAGTGATAAAAGTAGTATTTTAAAGTTAACCGAAGGAAAGGTATAATGATGAAAGCTGAGATTATATTCAAACACCCAGCTTTCGATACAAAAAGATCAAATTAAAATTAAACACAAGACTTTATTCGAAGCTATTGTTGTAAATTAACTCTGTCTTGCAATGATCAAATGTATTGGAGTATTATTATTTGTGTATGTTAATATTCTATATCTATCAGGTCCGATATGATATGCTCAATATTTTTGTTATCAAGAGAGTAGACTGTCGCAGATAATGAGGATAACATAAGACAACTCTATGAACCAATCAGGTTCATGATGATTAAATCTGAGTCATTCTCAACCACCATGTTGAAATATACTTTGCAGAGCGCAACCTTCTCATCCAATCAGATCTGCGACGGTTAAATCTGAGTCATTCTTGTCCTACATGATAAGGGATATAGTTAGTATATCACGGCCTTCTTAGCCAATCAGATCTACGACAGCTAGATGATGCCTAAATGAAGGCTTCAGAACCGTTAGTCTAATATCTAGTGGCAATAAATTGTTAGTGGTGCTGGAACTGTACTTGAAACTAACAAATAACGTTTGTGTGAGTCGTAAGATAGATATCCTCTATTCTTCCTTTAATGCTACTTTCATTATCAGTATTGGTTAGAATGTTTAAATATCCGTTTTTATTGTTTTATCCCCCCGTAGCACTGTGCTATGTTTACGGACTTACAACGTTAGAAACCGGGTTTCGATACCCGTGGTGGGCAGAGTACGGATAGCCCATTGTGTAGCTTGAAACAAACAAACACATTTATTGTTTTTATTAAAGAGATTATTTTGCATTGTTATCGTAGTATATGTATTTATGGCTAATCTAAACCTCCTACGTGGGCAAACATGGTGAGTTATTATTGGGTTTATGGCCGAAAACATCATTAACAGCTCGGGTATACAAATGATTAAAAAGACATTGTAATCTTTACAAGAAAGAACGTGAGAAACTTATATTTAATTAGCTATAGTCATTACCAGGTTGATTTTTAAAATTTTATTTTTGATCTAAGTTTGTAGCTTGCGATTTGAAGTTAACAATAATTAAAGACAAAGTTTGTTTTTCGAAATCTTTAAAGTTATTAATTTAATTCTTACTGACAACGTATGACTAGACATTTACACATAACTGACATTTTGTTTATAACTTAAGATCTAAACATTACTAAACAATTATATAAACAGAAGGACGGACAAGGAAATGTTAAGAACATTTACTGGTGTGAGTAATGTACTACAGTTTGTACAGTATATTTATTAAATGTAATAATCTAACTTTACTAGTTTGCAGAATTAAATAAAAAATAGGATAATGCTCACCTTCTATTGGCCAACCAGTGGCACAGCGATATGTCTGCGGACTTACAACGCTAGAAACCGGGTTTCGATACCCGTGGTGGGCAGAGCACAGATAACCCATTATGTAGCTTTGTACTTAATTCCAAACAAACACTTATCTTCTATTGTGTTCGTGTTAAATTTGGATTGATAGGTACAACTGTTTTCAATAGCTTTTTTAAATTTGCTATTATAAAAAAACATGGAAAATGATCAAACTTAAATCTACCTGCTTTGAAAATGAGACATCAATAGAACTTGCAGAATGTAAATTTAATTACAGAAATTAAAAAGTATTTTGATCATGTTTTGACATCTAAGTATGGTCTAAACAAAACTTTTAATGAATAGTACATAAACTCACGTCTAGGTGGCGCGGCTGTGTTTATATTACGTATAAAAGTGTTTAATATATTATTTTTTGTTTATAATTGTTGTAATAAGGAAATAAATTTACAAACGTGTTTAGTTTCAACTTTATCTTTAAAAATTTTCGCGGAAACCAAGAAAAACCTAGGTTCAAAAAGATTAGATACAATTTTTTATTAAGGAAGATATAAAATTAAATAACAATACACAAATTGATACATCTATTCAAATATCACTAAAATAATATAATATTTTTAATAAACACTTTGTGTTAAAAATTTAACACATACAAAACAGATTAAGTTGTTTATTTCTTATGCTCTATCATCATATATATTTTCATATTGTTTTCGGTCAATATTAGATTGCAAGTTCGGTAAGTTCGTTAGTAACTCTGTAAATTTTGTTGTATACATCTTAGTTAGTAATTAATACAGCTGTGATGGATGGGGTAGTCTGACGAAAAAGTAAGTTAATCACTGATGTAACAACAGTGGAGTTGAATGGTTTAACGTAATGAGCACCTGAGTTAATAATTAATGCACCTTTAATGGAGTTAAATGGTGTAACCTGATGTACAACTAATTATGAATTAGTAAGTGATGCACCTGTGTTGGAGTTAAATGGTGTTAACTTGTGTAAAACTGACAATAAGTTAGTAAGTGATGCACCTTTGTTTGAGTTAAATGGTCTAACCTGATGTACAACTAACTATAAATTAGTAAGTGATGCACCTGTGTTGGAGTTAAATGGTGTTAACCGGTGTACAACTAACTATAAGTTAGTAAGTGATGCACCTGTGTTGGAGTTAAATGGTGTTAACCATCACTTACTAACTTATAGTTAGTTGTACATCATAAACTACAACACAGATAGGTTACACAAATTGATGTACAACTAACTATAAGTTAGTAAGTGATGCACCTGTGTTGGAGTTAAATGGTGTTAACTGATGTACAACTAACTATAAGTTAGTAAGTGATGCACCTGTGTTGGAGTTAAATGGTGTTAACTGATGTACAA
>NW_013668112.1:148346-163535 GCF_000517525.1 Limulus polyphemus
GGTATCTGTGTTGTAGTTTATTTGTGTAACCTGATGTACAACTAACTATAAGCTAGTAAGTGAGGTATCTGTGTTGTAGTTTATTTGTGTAACCTGATGTACAACTAACTATAAGTTAGTAAGTGATGCACCTGTGTTGGAGTTAAATGGTGTTAACTGGTGTACAACTAACTATAAGTTAGTAAGTGATGTATCTGTGTTGTAGTTTATTTGTGTAACCTGATGTACAACTAACTATAAGTTAGTAAGTGATGCACCTGTGTTGGAGTTAAATGGTGTTAACTGATGTACAACTAACTATAAGTTAGTAAGTGATGTATCTGTGTTGTAGTTTATTTGTGTAACCTGATGTACACTCGAGACTTCTTAAACATATCAGCAATTTGACACAGGTGTTTATGTGATTTACACGCTTCTTGTTCCGTTGATATGAACCATATGGGTTCTGCACTCACTTCAGACATTATTGTTGGAATTAATCACTGCAAGAATAGGAAAAGCTTCACTGAATATGGAATAATTAACATTAGTTGGGTGTGTGCTTAGTTTAGAGGGTTTTGTTTCAGAGCGAGAAATTACATATTTAGTAAAAAACAAAACAAATACACATACACGTATACTATTTCAATGTCACACTTCTCTTAAATTAAGTAAACTTTTAGAAATAATATTATAGTTTTACATTTTGTTCTCTATATATCGCAAGACATATTTGATTCTTTGAAGATCTTCTTTTGCTCCTCATCATCCTCAATGTGGAATTTGACTAAAGTATCAAGGTATAATAAACACCCTCCAAAAATATTCAACACAAGACATTGACCACAGATGAAGCAGAACTTGAAATGGCTGCGAGATAGTCTTAGTTATATTTGTATAAGTATATAGAAACAAACATGTATTGGTATATATTGTACACAAAATGTCTAGCGAACTTAGTTTTATGTGTATAAGTATATAGAAACAAACATGTATTGGTATATATTGTAGACAAAATGTCTAGCGAACTTTTACACTTTAATTTCATCCCACACATCTCGTTGAATTTTGTTATTCCTTTGACAAGGATAATACTTGAATCACTTGTAAAATACTTAATTTATCAACGTAATATATAATGGTTAAGCACTAAAGTCATGTTGCCAGGTCAATAGAGTGTTTGCTAACCTAGATACTGTGAAGCTATAACGTATAGCAACAAGTCTGAACTCGTCAGTAAAGTATTCATGTTTTATACATAAATACAAACTTTAACACTAATTGGATGTATAATGTATAGCAACAAGTCTAAACTCGTCAGTAAAGTATTCATGTTTTATACATAAATACAAACTTTAACACTAATTGGATGTATAATGTATAGCAACAAGTCTGAACTCGTCAGTAAAGTATTCATGTTTTATACATAAATACAAACTTTAACACTAATTGGATGTATAATGTATAGCAACAAGTCTAAACTCGTCAGTAAAGTATTCATGTTTTATACATAAATACAAACTTTAACACTAATTCGGAAATTAAGACACTTTCTACCAACTTCGCTTGTATAAAATGTATATCGATATAAACAATTTATTAAGAAGCAACGCGCCCTCTATTCGCCAGTCTGTCTAACGGCAAAAGTATAAACTAGCAGGCCGTCGTGATGTCGTTACATTCTATAGCATACAAGGCCTGAAATGAGTCTTAATGGACTACAATACATGGTGTCCACACTATATTTCAATCTGAAGACGAAATGTTACTCTCAGGCTTATTCATAATTTATTAGGAAGTCAAACATAAAGTGTTCTTTCTGAGACGAAAAGTTAATAATGATACATTTTGGAATATACATCCTTGTACTACCTAGACTTCATTGTACTGCTGTGCTTTATGTTGTTGTTGTTTCGTACTTGCTGTATTCTGATGTAGTTCCGTAAAAAAGGTCTGAAAAGAAAGATCAAACTATGATAAAACATCTAATATAAACTACTCACATCAAAAAGAGTATATACTTTTAACACCAGACAAAAATAGGAATGATTACAAACAATTTTTGTTTAAGACAGTTTGACACCTTTTGAGGCAGAATGTGTAATTTCAAACATATTATACGTTATCAAACAGATGATTCAGTAAAACAATCCTGTAAACTATATTTTACTTCTTAAAGCTATCGCTTTCGCGTTACAGCGTAGAATATAGTCTAGGTGTAAATTATTGGAGTGTTCCCCACCGATTGTTAATTAATAACAATCTTCACACATCATGGTTACTTCAAGACGTATTGTTTCTAAATGTATATTTCTTAGCGTTAACGACTGTTACCACACATCATAGTTACATCAGCATGTGGTCTTGTATGTTTATTTCGAAGTGTTAACGACTGTTACCACACATCATAGTTACATCAGCATGTGGTCTTGTATGTTTATTTCGAAGTGTTAACGACTGTTATCACACATCATAGTTACATCAGCATCTGGTCTTGTATGTTTATTTCTTAGCGTTAACGACTGTTATCACACATCATAGTTACATCAGCATGTGGTCTTGTATGTTTATTTCGAAGTGTTAACGGCTGTTACCACACATCATAGTTACATCAGCATGTGGTCTTGTATGTTTATTTCGAAGTGTTAACAACTGTTACCACACATCATAGTTACACCAGCATGTGGTATTGTATGTTTATTTCAAAGTGTTAACGACTGTTACCACACATCATAGTTACATCAGCATGTGGTCTTGTATGTTTATTTCGAAGTGTTAACGACTGTTACCACACATCATAGTTACACTAGGATATAGCGTTTCTTAAATATTTATTTCGAACTATCCGTAACAGTTATCACACACCATAGATAGCTACATCAGGATGTAGGGTTGTTTAAATGTTCCGTTCCAAACAACAACGACTGGTACCACATTACAGGGTACGTCACGAAGTACATGCCAATCATACAAAGTATATGAACCAAAGATTGAGCTGCTTGAAAGTTCTAAGCGCTAATTGTAGTTGTAAACTGAACTAAAATATGATCTAAAACACCAGAAAAGCGTATTATAAACTCAACATTTCACGTGAGTCTAAAAATGAATGTTATCTCTCGAAAAAGGTACAGGCCTTATTTGAATGTACGTGAAAGTACAGTGTCTGTAAAATGTTATTTAGCTCATTACGTCCATCGAACACACAAAACCAGCAGACTCATAAGGTAACGTGATCTTCAACTGGTATATCACAGGCCTTATTTGAATCTATGTGAAAGTACAGTGTCTGTAAAATGTTACTTAGCTCATTACCTCCATCGAACACACAGTGTAAGGTTCTTCTGATACTGTATCTACCCTGTATCCCATTGTGAGGTTCTACTGATACTGTATCTACCTTGCTTATCAGTGTAAGGTTTTACTGATACTGTATCTACCTTGCTTATTAGTGTAAGGTTCTACTGATACTGTATCTACCTTGCTTATCAGTGTAAGGTTCTTCTGATACTGTATCTACCTTGCTTATCAGTGTAAGGTTCTTCTAATACTGTATCTACCTTGCATATCAGTGTAAGGTTCTACTGATACTGTATCTACCTTGCTTCCCATTGTGAGGTTTTTCTAATACTGTATCTACCTTGCTTAACATGGTGATGGTTTTATCATCTTGTAGCTAACTCCTTAGCTATCTATATGTAGAGGAAAAAGAAGGACAACTGATGAAAGGTTTAATATACATTTATGGTGGTTGAAACGGTACTACTTACTGTTAATAAGAAAATTAGTAAATTTCTGAAGTAATTTCGGTTAAAAGGTGTTCTGCATTTTACTTTATCTCATTAATAAAATGTGAGGTGAAAATATAAAATTAAATCAAGGGACTGTGTGATTCTGAGAGTGATGCTGATGGCATGCCATGTTTTTATCTATCTGTCTGTCTGACTGTTTATATATCTGTGATTAAATATGGAACCGTTGTTCTTTAATCAAGAATATTCAGTGCTGCTTTACAAATATTCCGTATGATGTGTATAATTCTTTCTAGTGACGTTTGCTATAAGTCGATATAAAAGTGGTAAATCATTGTTTTTCAGTGGGGATTGCTTAAACTTCCAAGGAGAAATGGAAAAGATGATTGTTTTTTGTTGTTGTTAAAAGCCTTATGCTTAACGTAAAGAAAAATGACCCAACTGTAACATACTCTAGAAGGAAGCATAAAACCTTACCAAACTGCATGATGCCACTTTTGGTGTTGCTCAAACCAGAAACATCTTTCTTTATAGAAAGTTTAATGGACGAGATGTTGGAACTTGTTTCTTTCTTTTTGAAATGATTAATATGTCGTCGCTGAATCAAGATCGTGGAAGTTGAGAATGTTTCTTTATTTGATGACCTAAGGTATAAGGGCAACTAGGCGTATCATATGAGGTATGAGGGCGACTAGGCGTATCATATGAGGTATGAGGGCGACTAGGTGTATCATACTTAAAAACATATTTATAGTCTGTATACATTTCAAATTAGAGACTCTAAGAGTTTTAATGAAAAATGTCTCTTCCGTAGGGTTAAACTACGGTGTGTCTCTTCATATGAAGAGACAGATGGTCGGACCTGGAGAAGGCACGTTCACATAGACGACATTGAAAAGGCCTGTCACCGGTGTGTTTCCGGTAGTGTCTCGTCAGTTCGTCGGAGCGTGCAAACCTCCAACCACAGCCTTTCCATGAACACTGGTAGGGCTTCTCGCCGGTGTGGGTCCGAAGATGAGCCTTCAAGTGCGAACTTTTAGTATAAGTCTTACTACATCCTGGATGAGAGCACGTGTGAACTGTTATTTTTTTGCGACCACTGCTTCTTCGGCCACGTCGTGGTTTGATTGGTGGTGGTGGTAGGATCCCAGGAACCGAAGAACCATAAGATGCTGTACCGTTCACTAAAAGCTCACCCAAGTTCGGCGAAGATGGCGGAGTCACCATCTGCATATTTGGAGAGCTATAGTTTATGGTATTAAAAGCAATGTGAGAAGGCCAGCTGTAGGTCACTGGAATTCTTCCAGAGGTCACTTGATGGGAAACTGTTTCAAAGAGAACGTTTGTCTGGGGATATTGCTGACCCCCACAGTTTTCTGGGGATGATGGAGGGGACATTTGAGAAGAAACACTGAAAACTGATCCAGGCTGACCGTAACTCCAAGGTCGTGAATAAGAGATAGCCATGTTTTGATCATGAGATCCATTTATGTCTACATAGTACTGAGGTTTACTATTATGTTGTGAGACCGGAATGTAATGTCCCATATTTTCATTGTAATATAAGTTCACAGTTTCTAATTCTTCTTGCGCTTTAACCGAGTACTGATCGCCATAATTAGGTTTTAATTTTTGGAAATCGAACGAATTCATGAAACTGGTGTTGTTCATGCAACTGGGAACACAAAATCCACCCTGTGTCTGCTGATTGTAAAAATGGGACGGCACCGTAATGGGGTGGGTAGACGTATCATCCTCCCGCTGTTGTACATCCACTTGTAGAGGGGCCGGTAAGGAAGCTAGAGTGTTTGAATAACGAGGATCAGGAGTTACGTCACTAAGTAGAATACTTTCTATGTCCTGCCACATCTAAGAAAAAAGTAAAAAAAGGGTTCTTGGTATAAATCATTCATGATCTATTAGTAAAAATAAGTATTTCTAGAATGACATTTTACCAAAAATACATTAAAAAACTAGAATTTAGTCACCGTATCACTAACAAATACCATTGTTAGTATTTCTTACATATCTCTCGAATACTTATGATTCAAACATTTTAAATTATTTTCAGTTATGTACCAGCTGCCTAGTGTCGGCTAATAATACGAAAAATTAAGTTGTGGCGGAATGCTACAAGTTCTTCAAATACCTACGGAATGATAG
Source organism: Limulus polyphemus (assembly GCF_000517525.1). Classification (NCBI taxonomy): domain Eukaryota; kingdom Metazoa; phylum Arthropoda; class Merostomata; order Xiphosura; family Limulidae; genus Limulus; species Limulus polyphemus. The sequence goes on from NW_013668112.1 coordinate 154,238, forward strand.
GTTTCTTTTTTGTGAGTGTGAAACACTTAAATACACCATTTCGATTTTTATGTTTCTGTTGCTGGTGAAGAATGTTTGAACAATAACAATCTTCAGGCTCTAATGTCCTACATTAGCTGACAACGACACTTGACCAATAATGATCGTCAGTTTGTGATGTTCTACATTATTCGACATGGTTCCTCGACCAATAACCATCTTCAGACTCTACTGTACTACGTTATCCAGCATCGTTTCTCGACCAAAAGTCATCTTCAGGTTCTACTGTCCTACGTTATCCAGCATCGTTCCTCGACCAATACCATCTTCAGGCTCTACTACCCTACGTTATACCAGCATCGTTCCTAGACCAAAAGTCATCTTCAGGCTCTACTGTACTACGTTATCCAGCATCGTTCCTAGACCAATAGTCATCTTCAGGTTCTACTGCGCTACGTTATCCAGCATCGATTCTTGACCAATAGTCATCTTCAGGCTCTACTGTCCTACGTTATCCAGCATTGTTCCTCGACCAATAGTCATTTTCAGGCTCTACTGTCCTACGTTATGCAGCATCGTTTCTCGACCAATAGTCCTTCAGGCTCTACTGTCCTACGTTATCCAGCATCGTTCCTCGACCAATAGTCATCTTCAGGCTCTACTGCCCTATGTTATCCAGCATCGTTCCTAGACCAAAAGTCATCTTCAGGCTCTACTGCCCTACGTTATCCAGCATCGTTCCTAGACCAAAAACCATCTTCAGGCTCTACTGCCCTACGTTATCCAGCATCGTTCCTCGACCAATAACTATCTTTAGGTTCTACTGTCCTACGTTATCCAGCATCGTTCCTAGACCAATAGTCATCTTCAGGCTATACTGTCCTACGTTATCCAGCATCGTTTCTTGACCAATAACCATCTTCAGGTTCTACTGTCCTACGTTATCCAGCATCGTTTCTTGACCAATAGTCATCTTCAGGCTCTACTGTCCTACGTTATCCAGCATCGTTCCTAGACCAATAGTCATCTTCAAGCTCTACTGCCCTACGTTATCCAGCATCGTTCCTGGACCAATAACCATCTTCAGGCTCTACTGTCCTACGTTATCCAGCATCGTTTCTTGACCAATAACCATCTTCAGGCTCTACTGTCCTACGTTATCCAGCATCGTTTCTTGACCAATAACCATCTTCAGGTTCTACTGTCCTACGTTATCCAGCATCGTTTCTTGACCAATAGTCATCTTCAGGCTCTACTGTCCTATATTATCCAGCATCGTTTCTTGATCAATAACCATCTTCAGGTTCTACTGTCCTACGTTATCCAACAACGTTTCTTGACCAATAGTCATCTTCAGGCTCTACAGTCCTACGTTATCCAGCATCGTTTCTTGACCAATAACCATCTTCAGGCTCTACTGTCCTACGTTATCCAGCATCGTTTCTTGACCAATAACCATCTTCTGACTACATTCCCATATATCGTTCCAGGAACGAGGTGTAAAAATATACATTATAGAAAACTTATGTATGCCGTTTTTTCAAACTTTGACCTCCAAATAATTGTTTATACATGGAATGTTGTATTATATATTTTTTTTCTTATTAATTTTGCAAAATCTGACCGATTTTAAAGTTTTCAGCTACTTTCTCTCGTTTGCCTTTCATTACTATAAACCTGAATAACATTTGCTTTCTATTCCACATTAAAAAAGAAAAAAAAAAAACGAAAACGCGATAAAACCTAGCGCTTTCAGCTGGTGGGCCTGTCTTAATCATGGAAATGCTTTTCCATATGACAAATACTGGCACACTTGCCGAATGTTGTAGGTTTTGTTTTTTGTCGATTTTTAGTATTTTTTACCAGTCTGGTTGATGTTATATTTCTTTAGTGTAATAAACATTTATTGTTGTTCTTTTCATGCCTTATAACAGAGAAAGAAAAAAAAACATGATAATAATGTATAGAGGTGATAACTTCTAAGAGAAAAGTAATCATATTAAAAATCATATTGAAATTGTAAAAATATATAAAATTGGTTCGGTTTTTTTAAGCACAAAGCTACAAAATTTGCTGTCTGTGCTCTGACCATCATGGATATGAAAAACCAGTTTTTAGCGTCGTAACCCACAGACCTACCACTGAACCACTGGTGCAAATATTTCAAGATAAACATTTCAGTATTTAAAAACAAAAATAAGTTATTTACTTTTGCAGCACTCACATCTTGGAAGTCCATCATCGTGGTAGCCACAGAATTGGGTACATGAAGCGCCAAGGAAACGAAGCTAGGACCGCTGTGCCACTACACCGAACTTTCAGCTCTCTCTCGTAGAATGCCGTCTACGTCAAATCTCACCTGTAGGTGATGCCTCGACACTGGTACACCTGTTTTGATTGGCTAAAAAGAACGAAGCGTCGTGATAAAGGAAGCTCCCCATAATAGGCTTAGAGATCTCCAATAACCGATCTGGCTGAGAAGGGGGAAGTGAGTCTGTTGCTTAGTTTACTGTTTGCCCTACATTTGCAGAAAGATGACCTTAACGAAGAACAAAGATACCCAAGCTGAGACATCTGTTATTTGCCTAGCACATGAATCTGAGATAAATCTCTACTATCGTTGCTAAAAAACTGTCGATGTAACAAATTACCTGAAGTATACAAATACTCATAGTCATATATTTTCAGTAAAATATAAACTACATTTATGTAAAAACAATTACCAACCTAAGCTTCTAGCATCCACCGAAGTACAAATACTACCATGTATTAATATTTATAATATGAAATACATTAACTAAGTTTATGTAAAATAAAATTCCATCATCAGCCAGCACTGTGGTATTCTCTGGAGTACAAATGCTAATATAATATGAACTACAGTGGCTGAGTTGACTACTTCAAATGTAGCTTTACAAGACGTCAGTTGGAGAAATTCGAAGTAGTTTTGTATAAACACATATCAAGCTATTTACTTTCTTTACTACGAACAGCTTATCTCTTACAGTTGATATAGCTTGAGATAACACTTCTCAGTTTATCATACTCATAATTTGTGTACGATTCATGTGGTAAACTTAAAAAAAAAGATTGAAAGTTAAAACATTGAAATTTAACAAAGACTAGTGTACGGTACAAAGACTTTCATTATGTAAACTGAGTTTCATAGTTTTAAATAAATAAATTAGTTTATTTATTAAGTCCTTATTCTTAATTAAACTAATTTGTATAGAGGAGTGTCTTTATAATACTGGACTCAATTGTCTGTCTTTCCTTAGAGGGACCGAGTGTGGTCCAGTGGCTAACGTGCCACACTATGTATTTACGTGTCCACATTTACGTCTCGTTGCCACCCAAACTAAATCACGCACCGCTCTTTCGAGCCATGAGTGATTCATAAAAGTATCGGGAAATCCCACTGATCAGTCAAACAGAGTAGCCCACGAGGTAGCGGTGGGTGCCTTCCTTCTAGTCTATCAGCTCAAAATTATTGACGGCTAATGCAGATAGCCCTTAGGTATAGATGGTTTTGTACAAATGTTCCGTAGACATATGGGTCAGCTAGGTTTCTATTAAACTCTAAACGGAAAGGTGAAGAGAAAAGAATAGAACAGTTATATTAAGACGTGGAATATAATGATGGAGAGAGAAGAAAATGATTGAAATATATTTTTTTTGAAGATGGAAATTGACGAGTGGATATTTTGATGAAAAATGCCTATGCTTTATCTCAAGTTCTCAATAAATCTATAAACTTTTATAGCTTTGAGAGTTTAGAACTGTTCGTTTTTCGTTCAGGTTTGTGCAACAGGTACTCTCTAACTTCGACACCTCTACTACTAGTCCTGGCGAAACGCTGAAAATGTTTTATTATTATTACCTGGAGAGTAAATGTTGTTGTTGTTGTTTTTATTATTATTACCTGGAGAGTAAATGTTGTTGTTGTTGTTTTTATTATTATTACCTGGAGAGTAAATGGTGTTGTTGTTGTTTTTATTATTATTACCTGGAGAGTAAATGTTGTTGTTGTTGTTGTTTTCTAACTTTATTGTCGAAATGTCTAAATCCCTTCAGTATGCACCAAAACACTTCTGAAATACAACACAAGAAATAATTTTCCATGTCTATCCACCCACTCGCAACGCCTTACTAATACTTCCAGATAGGCTTATAATACATACTAATGTAATAATCCCGGAAAATAGAGAATGCCGTTCTCGATGTGAAACTGCTCTAACCTGGCTCGAAATATTTATGGATATTTAGTTTTTGTTTTTCATTTAGAAACTCAAAATGTAACACTGTACTTTTACTGTAAGGTAATATGTAAACATTCATAAAGTGTAAATACATACTGCTTTGGTAGGTTTGAGAATTTAATTGACTGATGCTGTCTGTTGAATGAAAAGGGACGAAGTTTCGGTTTCCATACCGAAAAAGGCCTTAGATTAAAAGCTAAAACGTCGTCCCTTTTCATTCAACAAGTAGCAATGGCACATTAAACCTACTATAGCGTACGTCTATTCTGCTTGAAGTTCCAGAGAAACAATATAGTTCTTTCTTTTGTGTTATTACCATAAATCTGTGCTGTTTTTTTTTCAGTAATATTCTGTTTTTTATGTCGTTTCCACTCATTTGTTTTCTTGGGCATTCTACTATATTTTTGGCACAGTATTGTTTCTTATTCTTCAATCTCTGACCTTGCCTAATATCCTTATCATTTGATTGGTCAACTTTCTTCCTTTGAATATAACACTTCCTGTTTTGAAAACGTAATAAAATTGCGTCATGGTTTCTGCGCTTACTAATGATTTGTTTGTGGTTTTATCAATGTCGTATTTTAATTTATTGATGTTTATTTTAATACTTGTTTATGAGGTTTATTTAATAAATATTTTATTTCTACATTCTGTGTGGCTATCCGTATGCACTTTTAATATTTCGAGATCCATTTATTTGTTATTAAGATACTATTGGAATTGAAATTTTGTTTAGTGTGATAAACAGGAGAATAAGTAAGCAGAAATTTATTATTTTTTCTGTTTTTAGTTGTGTTTAAGTTTAATAGAATTTATTAATTTGGATGAATTTGCACAATATATTCTATTAACGATGTGCTGCCAAATTGAAATTATGTTATTCTTCAATAGTTATCTCGGGTCCTTTAGTAAGTGTAAAATTAAATATATTTTTTCATAACAGGTTAAAATCCTATATTGGTTCTAAAGTATTTAAAGAACACACTTTGATGGTTCTGACCTCACCTAGTTTAAAAATTGAAACTTCCTTGAAAGTAATTAACTTTGATGAATAATTTCATAAAACAGACTTGCCACTTTAAAAACATATATTTAAAGTGCGAAGATCCTAACATGCATAAATTTTTGAAACAAAGAAATTGGAAAGTTCGTTTCAATCTTACTATTTTATAATAACCCTTAAAACAAAAAAAAATCCTTTTCAAAAGTCGCGTTCTGAGTTTAAACATGTTTTTCACAAAATGGACTTTGAGAGCAAAAACTACAGTAAAAAGTTTTATTTAAATTTTCGAATTAAAATACAACTAAACCTTAAGTTTTCGAAATATAAGTTTTGCGTGGCAGTTTTTGTCTTATCGTAAAGCTACACGTTGGGCTGTAAGTGTTTTGTCCACCCCGGGGAATCGAATCCCGGATTTTAGCATGGTAAGTCCTAAGTTTACCGCTGACCCACCGGGGAATATAGAGGTGCACAAAACAAACTTCAGTCGCCAAAAGCGGTTATCATCCCAAACTTTACACGCCTTGTGAAAACCCACCAGAAGTCTTCCAGTTTTTACATAGTATTGTTTTTTTTCATAATGCTTAAATTCAGGGTTTGATTTCCCGAAGTGGACACAGTACAGATGGCTTTGTGCTTAACAACAAATAACGAAATGAAACTAGTTTCTCTGTTATGAAGTTTATGTACAAAAGGTATTAAGTAAGTACAGTATAAGCTTTAATCTTCATAAACAGAACCAGGAAAATAATGGTCCAGATAGCAGTGAAATTGCTAAGAAAATGGCACCAGTAATACTTCAAAATGGGAGGGGGATGATACGGTTTTTTTCCCGAAAGAAAGGTGGCCCAGAAAATGTTTCTGTTTCAATTTTTTACACAGGCCTAGTACAGATATATTCCTTCCTTGCGGTATCACTGGGTCAAATTTTATCAAGGTAATTTATCGAATATCCTTACAAAAACATCAGCCATGGAAATATAAAAATCATCCCAGAAAAACACGATGAACTTTTTTGTCATGAGTGAAGAAACTGAAAGAACCTTTGCAAACTGATAACCAGTACGTAGTCTGAGTGATCGTAAGACATTATTATACAGGATACAATCACGAAAGGTTTTGGAGTGCGCGAATAAACTGTGAGGGATGCGAAATTCTCCTGAATGAAAAACGCGCACTTGCAACGTTTAGAAAATAAGTGAAAACGCTCTCCTTTCCAAGATGGTAGTGAGATAAGTATAAAGCGTCACAGCTTATAATACCTTTCAAAACAACAGGCCGTTTATAGCGCGCTCGCGATGTAGCTATCAATGCACAGCCCTTCTCGAAGGTTCACCCATCTCCAAAGAGGCTCAGCGGCAAGCACGAGGACTTATAAAGCTAAAATTCAGGTGTTCGATCCTTGCAATGATCACAGCACATATAGTCCATTGTGCAGCTTTTTCCCTAACATGAAACAGACAAACGTGAAGGCTCATATCTCAGCGCTTAGAAACAATCATCTTCTAGTTTGGAGGTGGAAAGTTAGTTATAGAATTTAATTTGGTTCACTGCAATAGTTGGCCTGGCATGGCCAGGTCGTTAGGGCGCTCGACTCGCAATCTGAAGGTCGCGGGTTCGAATCGCCGTCACAACAAACATGCTCGCTCTTTCAGCCGTGGAGGCGTTATAATGTGACGCTCAATCCCACTATTCGTTGGTAAAAGAGTAGTCCAAGAGTTGACGGTGGGTGGTGATGACTAGCTGCCTTCCCTCTAGTCTTTCACTGCTGAGTTAGGAACGGCTTACGCAGATAGTTCTCGTGCAGCTTTGCGCGAAATTCAAAACAAACAAACACTGCAGTTGTTTCCAGTGGCTCAGCAGCAAGTCCTACGATTTATAACGCGAAAAATCGGGTTTTGATACCCCCGGTAGTCCATTGTGTAGCTTGTCGCTTAAGAGCAAATAAACAAACGGATCACTGCAGCTATTTTTTAAATAAGATCCTAGGATCAATATAATTTTGCGAACGCTAATCACCTTTTTGACGAACGGAAACTGTTTGTCTCAATGTTTCATCTGCTAAGTGAGTAACATCTTGCGGAAAAAGTGGAGATACGCTTTCGCTTCGTGGCTATTTTGGAGGCGGGAATCTCAGCTGCCGCGTGTCGGCTTTATGCTTGGTTAATATTATGCACAAGACGTGTGGATTCCTGACTCTAATCAGTCTCTTTGCCACGTTCATCGAGGCCAGAAACAATAGAGTTAATTAAAACTGTTCATTAGATGAGGTAGGGGGTCAATTTAATACTCACGATACATACAAAAGCTAAAATGAAATTGTCAGACAATATCCAAGCTAAACATATTAATTCTAAGACCGTTTGCAATCAGTATCGCATTTTTCCAGTCCTGCAATAACTGTAAAAGTTGTGATTCGGAAAACAACTGAAACTAAGACCCCTAGCAGTCATTAAAGAGCCCCAAATTCTAGTCAAACCACAAAAGATTATGCAAAATTATCCCATATTTAGTAGTCAAAAATGTGGCTGTATATTTCCGCCTACGTCTACCTAGTTATTTCACTAACTGACAAGTGACATGCGATGCATAAAATATCACCGCATCCAGAGGCCCAGTCCAAAATACCCCACCCACGTACAGACAACAGTGATACCCTAGAGTGAACTCTAGCTACTATAGACAATTAAACTTAACGCTAAAAGACAAAGCTGTTTCCTTTGACTGGTCATATCGAACGTGCTGTCTGAATATAATGGAATGAGGTAAGTCAGAGGTTCCCAAACTGGGGGCCTTGGATCCCGGGGGGAAGACGCAGAAAAGTGTCAGTGGGGGCTGTTGCAAGTACAAAAAATGCACATCACTATTAAAGTAAATACATAGATTCGTTGAGGTAGGGGAGCAGTTAGAATTCGAAAATGTTCTGGAGGCACTTGTGGAGATAAAGTTTAGGAACCCGTAAGACAAGTCATACCAAAAATAACCCCCCTGGTATAAATTACCTTAACATCTAGAATGATGACTGAAAAATAATACCCACTGACAATTGAGTAATGTTAGAATGATTTTGGATTCGATATTTATTACAGAATTTTGTCTATGTAAGAGATGCATTCTATCTTGCCATTATTGATGGATACTTTATCTTTCTTTGGGTAAGGTGGACATTCAGCTGAAACTAGACCATAAAACGACCACTTTGTGCCAGAAATACAGCACCAACTGGCTATATTCAGAAAAAAGTATCACTACTTATAGACACTCAGGGAGAATAATTTAACCAGTCACTCCCCAGTTATATAAGGTAAGGTAAAAATTACTATACAAAAGGTATGGTCAAACAGTACAATACAGTTGGTACTAAAGAAAATATTACGAAAACAACGGAAACTAACTTAGTTACTGCTTGTTTCAGAGTAAGAGATTAGAAATTAAACTAGGCACTAAATGAAACAAATATATAGTCACTTTTGTTCAAACCTCCATACTATGGATTAACACGATTTTAAAATTGAGAGACAAAAAAGCATTATAACCTATATCGGTAAATACATTGTTTATTTAAGTAACAATGAAGTTCATAGCTAACTGGTGTTATTAAGTAACAACGAAGTTCATAACCAACTGGTGTTATTAAGTAACAATGAAGTCCATAACCAAATGGTGTTATTAAGTAACAACGAAGTTCCTAACCAACTGGTGATATTAAGTAACAATGAAGTTCATAACCAACTGGTGTTATTAAGTAACAATGAAGTTCATAACCAACTGGTGTTATTAAGTAACAATTAAGTTCCTAACCAACTGGTAATATTAAGTAACAATGAAGTTCATAACCAACTGGTGATATTAAGTAACAATGAAGTTCCTAACCAACTGGTGATATTAAGTAACAATTAAGTTCCTAACCAACTGGTGATATTAAGTAACAATGAAGTTCCTAACCAACTGGTGATATTAAGTAACAATGAAGTTCCTAACCAACTGGTGATATTAAGTAACAATGAAGTTCCTAACCAACTGGTGTTATTATAGAAGAAACGACGTCCATAACCAACTG
>NW_013668112.1:164060-176878 GCF_000517525.1 Limulus polyphemus
TAACCAACTGGTGATATTAAGTAACAATGAAGTTCATAACCAACTGGTGATATTAAGTAACAATGAAGTTCATAACCAACTGGTGTTATTAAGTAACAATGAAGTTCATAACCAAATGGTGTTATTAAGGAACAATAAAGTTCATAACCACTTGATGTTAATAAGGATTAACGAAGTTCCTAACCAACTGGTGTTATTATATAACAACGACGTCCATAACCAACTGTTGTTATTAAGGAACAACGAAGTTTATAACCAACTGGTGTTATTAAGGAACAACGAAGTTCATAACCAGTTGGTGTTAATAAAAATTAACGAAGTTCCTAACCAACTGGTGATATTAAGTAACAATGAAGTTCATAACCAACTGGTGTTATTAAGTAACAATGAAGTTCATAACCAACTGGTGTTATTAAGTAACAATGAAATTCATAACCAACTGGTGTTATTATAGAACAACGACGTCAATAACCAACTGTTGTTATTAAGGAACAACGAAGTTCATAACCAGTTGGTGTTAATAAAAATTAACGAAGTTCCTAACCAACTGGTGATATTAAGTAACAATGAAGTTCATAACCAACTGATGTTATTAAGTAACAATGAAATTCATAACCAACTGGTGTTATTATAGAACAACGACGTCCATAACCCACTGTTGTTAATTATATTAACTGTATCCCTCTCTCTGACAGAGTAGAACCCCTCAGTTTAACAGTGACGTCATATATGATAACAACAGAACTATCGAATTAGCAATCAGATCAGTTTGAAATAGAATATTTATTTAAAATACTTAATATTTAGTTTTATAAAATATAACGTTTAAAATTATCAACAAAGAACACTACATAGATGATATATATATAAAGTCATATATATTTATTAATCTCATTTAAGAAGAAGTAAGTTATCCTCTCAAGAGGTTCAGCTTAATTATATACGTTAGAAAAATATTATTTCTTTCTAGGATTTGTGTTCGATAGCACGATAAATGATGTTGGGTTGTAACTGGGACACATGCCTTACGTCAGGCTTAGCGAGGATTTGCAAGACGGCGGAAATGTACACCTGTTGTGGTTCCGCACACCGGCGCTAAGTCCCAACTGCCGGAAATGGGAAACGAAGCGTGGATTTTTTGCTGCTCGAGACCGGTATGTCACTGTGTGAATATTTGTTTGTTTGCTAGTTATGGTGCCTCTGACCTTGAAGTATGAAGTAAAAAGTACAGTTTGACTGAAGTTATAATACATGTGCATGTCGTATACCTGACTCAACACGGAGCGTCCGGCCAGTCTAGCGGTCCATCACAAAGAACAATAAAGCCCACTCTGGTCTTTCAAGTCAAAGGAAATACGCTAGTAGTATATGTTGTTGACACTTCGTTGAAAAAATGTTAACTGTTGACAAAGACTTCATTGTTGAGGTGTTACTTAACCGTAAAAAAAAGTCTTGGTTACTTAAGTCTTGAGTTGATATGGTATAATGTCACCCAGAGTTTTTGTTACGGGTCAATTCCACCGGTCTTGGTTATTTCATGCGATTTACTTTATAAACAGCTAATAATAATAATTTAATAGGTGTGTAAGAGACCATTAAAAAATGAAAGCAATAGTACACGTTTTTAAAAAAACAATAAAATCGTAAAGAATATTATTTCAAAACACAAGTTTTAATTTCAAATAACTTTCATATAACGAAGGAAGTAGTAAAATGTTAAGTTTATGCTATATAGTGTACGTTTACACTACAGAATAGTACTAGGTCCTTTTCGGCTATTGCTCAATTCACTTTGATGTTACGATGGAATTCTGGGTAATGAAATAACTATTTTAATTTTATAAGATCCCACGGTGGGTGAACGGTAAGTTTACGGATTTATAACTCTAAAATCTGGGGGTCGATTCCTTGCCGTTGACAGAGTGCAGGTACATCAGCATGTAGCTCTGCACTAAGAAAATAATAACAACTTCGTGTAGGTTTGCACTAAGAAAAACAACAGCTTCATAAGCCAAACATCATTTTATAATCTAGTTGAAACTTCTATAAATATTTAGTTGTTAATAGAAGAAACAATACCAAACAGTACGTTAATTCTGTTATTTCTTTAATGTTAGTTTCATTAACAGTATTGGTTAAAATCTGACATATTATTGGGATTACGGCCGATAATGTCGATGAAAGATAGGACATCGAACTAACGAATCAGTGCTCTTCAATCATTATAAATCTTTGCTTTATGATATTGAACACTCATAGTTAGGCCAGTGTATTAAATTAAGTACAAGGACTATCGAGCTAGTCTTTAGTTCTAATTCATGTATTTTCTTGAGAAGAAATTATTGATAAATATAGTCGTTATATATATTAATAAGATTAACAAAACCAAAAGAATATTTACATCCATAATAAGAGGAACAGAAAGCTATATGTATAAGAATAAGTTAAAATGACACTTGTGCAATATATATAAAAATATATATAAAAAGTACATTGTTACACAGAATGTACTTAAAGCTACAGCTCAAACAACTGTTAAAAAGTTAATATTATTATATCAGTTCGTCCCCTCCCCAGTGGCACATCCATCTCTAGAAACCGGGTTTCAATACCCGTGGTGGGCAGACAACAGATAGCCCGTTGTGTAGATTTGTGCTTAATTATAAACAAACAAACAAATACATTAGTTCTAACAACATATACTACAGGCTTAGACAAAAGTATGTTTTTGAAATTAAATGATATCCTTTCAGTATATAACTTTTTATCATTAAGGTATATCGAAATTATGCTAAAAATTTGGGTTGTATAATATTGTTTGTACGTTTCGGGTATATATATCATCGGACGTAAAAGTGTACACTGTGAATAATTCTGACCCCGTTAGAAGTAAGGTTCAATTATAAGGTACTGGAAATGAAATCATGTAAACAGTTGTTAAAGACGACCTCTTTAGGACAGTTTTGAGATAGCTCACTATACAGTCATTAACTTAATAACAAACAAACAAACAAAGAATATTCTATAGTAATGCCACTTTTTCTCTCTGACATCCGACAAAAAATATAAAAAAGACAAACAATGTAAATAATGGGAAATGATTATTTGTTGACATCACAAATCAAACAATGTAAATAATGGGAAATGATTATTTGTTGACATCACAAATCAAACAATGTAAATAATGGGAAATGATCACTTGTTGACATCACAAATCATAAAAAAAGTAATTTTATCATATGAATTCTCAGACTTTTTGTTTGTTCAATTTGGCGCAAAGCTACACAAGGGCTATCTACGGTAGCCGTCCCTAATTTAGAAGTGATAGACCACAGAGAAGGCAGCTCTAATCAACACATACACCGCCAACTCTTGGGCTACTCTTTACCAACGAATAACAAGGTTGACCGGCCCATTATAATGCCCCCACGGTTGAAAGGGCGAACATGATCGGTGATGGAAGTCTATTCGTGGAAATACACTCTGGGTGATGTACTGGACGACCCCAAAATGGGAACAGAGTTGAGTTTCTAAAGTGTTCTGTGGTTATAACTAGAAGTATAAAGATTAGTTTAGACTTTTCTTTCATTAACACGAAAGTTTGAAATTTATCATTATCAAAATATTTAATAAAATCACTAATGTTGCAATTAAGAAATAATATTTCTTTTTTTTTTCAACTTTTCTTTGACATTTCAAAATGTTTTGTTTTTTTTAGCGTCAAAAATAAAAAGTTGGTAATAGCAGTTGACAGATTTTTTTATTTTATTTCTTTTTGTTTAGCTATTTTTTTAGGGAAAGGCGACAATCACAAGTACAGAAAAAAGAGGGGGGAGTATTCAACTGATTCCGGAAGTCCATCGGGCGATATGCAAGCATGGCTGTGTTTATACTTTTCTAAGACTAAAAAGGATGTCATAGTTTGAGGTTTCTGTTGTTTTATTTGTTGTTAAGCAAAAAGTACACAATGAGCCAACTGTGATTAGCCCACTGCTGGTATCGAAACTCGACTTTTAGCGTTATAAGCCGACAGACGTACCGCTGAGGAGGACTTTCAGGTTTGTATTACATTAATAATTTAAATTTTTGTGAAAGTGAAGCATCGTACGTAGTTACAATAGTCACTTTAGTTTTTCCTCTTAGAGTGAAAATGCTAATTGCTAAGGTTACAGTAAAAACGTTCAGTTCTGCACCACCCTGCTGGAAGAGATGTAACTAACAATATACTCCTGCAGCATTCTTCTTTAGAGGGCGAGATATAATAATCACTCTTGTATAAGCGGAACTTAGGAGGGCGAATCTTCTGATACAGCGCTTTCCCAGAAGATCCCGTAACTCCCTTCAGATGATGGTGATACAAATAAGGACGAGTTATTGGGTGGAGCATAGGACCATGAGGTGGGAGCTGTTGACAATTATGCAGAAGAACAACGTACTTTGTACTCGTTTCGTCTCGACATTGGCAGGCTCTTAACTTATAAGGATTGGTTTTAATATTGAATGGTTCATCTATTCCAATGCTGTGCATTCTTAGGCTGAACTGTTGAAACTGTATATGATCGGTTGTAACGTAAGTGGGAAAGGGGGAGGAAGCTTTTCTTCATGATGACGGAAATTAAAAGCCTGACACAAGTGACCTCGATCTGAACACCCCCACGTGACACATTTTGAAACTGAATCATTCTATAAAAGGATATTTTTATTTTTAAAAAAAGAAGACGAAATAGAAAGATCAAATGTATGTATGAACATTCTATCTCTAACGTTACGTGGAAATTCAAATTATAGAAAACATTTATAAACTTTGTGAAACACGTGTTTCTATTACTGTTCTATAAAAGGATCTAAGCACAGAAAATAGAAGTGGTATGCAAAGCTACATGTAACATAACCAGCTGGGTCAGAATCACGATATCATGGTAAGGTAACACATGTAAGTTGTATCACAGCTAACAAATGATGTTTCTACAACGTTGCTAAATAGTTTTTCGTTGGTAAAATTGACAACGTCATGCATTATATGTTGCGACAACGTTGTGGCACTGTTAGACGTCAATGGTGAATACATATAAATAAACATATATTAATGGATTTTACTAATGCACAACTATTCAGCAACATTCTAGAAACGTCATGTATTAGCTGGGATATTGTGCTGGTTGCAAGTGTAAATGACATTGAAGTATGCGTTATTCGCTTCCGAAATGGAAATTCCTCAATCGTTGAGTTTGTTTCTGTACTTTTTTTTTACTGCGCAGTCCTTGATAATTCACAAAATTGTTTTGTAGTTACTGCTGAGACTTACAGGCAAATGACAGTTACCTGTGTATTAGTGACAACTAAAACACACTGCTGAGACTTACAGGCAAATGACACTTACCTGCGTATTATTGATAACTAAAACACAGAGCTGAGACTTACAAGCAAATGACACTTACCTGCGTATTATTGATAACTAAAACACACCGCTGAGACTTACAGGCAGATGACAGTTACCTGCGTATTATTGATAGCTAAAACACACTGCTGAGACTTACAGGCAGATGACACTTACCTGCGTATTATTGATAACTAAAACACACTGCTGAGACTTACAGGCAGATGACAGTTACCTGCGTATTATGGATAACTAAAACACACAGCTGAGACTTACAGGCAGATGACAGTTACCTGCGTATTATTGATAACTAAAACACACTGCTGAGACTTACAGGCAGATGACAGTTACCTGCGTATTATTGATAACTAAAACACACTGCTGAGACTTACAGGCAGATGACAGTTACCTGCGTATTATTGATACTAAAACACACTGCTGAGACTTACAGGCAGATGACAGTTACCTGCGTATTATTGACAACTAAAACACCTACACGATGTACTTCATCTAATTGTAGAAAATATTCCTATCGTTTCTGCATCTATATGTTTAAATAAATAAATAAATAATTTTGACGTATAATCTTATGTACAATGATATTGAATTGTATTTCAGACATATTATTCAATTAAATTTTGACATAATAGTTTGCGATGTTTGAGCTATTCGTTTACAGAGTAGTCAGAATACTATTACGTATTTTCGAGGCTATTCGTTAACAGTATAAAGTGTCGTAATAGACAAGGACACTGAAGTATATTAGTTAACAATGTAATGAGTCAGAATAACAAAGACACTGAAGTATATTACTTAACAGTGTAATGAGTCAGAATAACAAAGACACTGAAGTATATTACTTAACAATGTAATGAGTCAGAATAACAAAGACACTGAAGTATATTACTTAACAGTGTAATGAGTCAGAATAACAAAGACACTGAAGTATATTACTTAACAATGTAATGAGTCAGAATAACAAAGACACTGAAGTATATTACTTAACAATGTAATGAGTCAGAATAGACAAATATACCGGAGTCCATTCCTTAATAGTGTAATGAGTCAGAATAGACAATGGCACTGGGGACTATTACTTAACAGTGTAATGAGTTAGAATACACAAATGCACTGGGGACTATTACTTAACAGTGTAATGAGTTAGAATACACAAAGACACCGGAGACTACTTATTAACAGTGTAATGAGTCAGAATACACAAAGATACCGGAGACTGTTCGTTAACAGTGTAATGGGTCAAAATAGACAAAAACATTGGAGTCTAATCTTTAACAGTGAAATGAGTCAGAATAGACAAAGGCACTGGGGACTATTACTATTACCGACAACTCTGTGGTTACTCTTTACCAACGAGTAGTGGGAGTGACTGTCACATTATATTCTCACGGCTGAAAGGGTTAGCATGCTCGGTGACGGAACTCGAACTCACGACCCGTAGGTTGCGAGTTGAGTGTTTTAACTACCAGTCCATGACAAGCCTTAACAATAAGAAAGTTAAATTTTGTTTGTATACGAATATTTTCGTACAAAAAGCTACATAAAAGTATATTCTACGCATGATTTTGAATTGACTATAGAAGGAAGCCAGTTAGTAAATAACTCCCATTGACAATTGTTGGACTACTTTTGTCTGATTTTAACAGTGGAATTTCACAGTCACTCTTATAGCACGCCCACAGCCCCAAAGCGTAGAGGGCATCTTTGCAGCAGTGGGCCGCAAACAATACGCCCTCGAATTCATTGTACGACCACGTTATTTACAGGCTCAAAATTACATCCCCAAAGGAAGTACAACAATACATAGTGTGAACCATGAAGGAAAGACATTACTGTGAAACTGTTTCAACTTATAACACATAGCTGCACAATGGGTTCGCCGCAGGGATTGAGCCCTGATCCTAACGTTATAAGCTCTCAAGTTTACCTAAGTTTATAGAAGATATCGGAACGATCGTAACGTAAAGAGCTGAAACGTAAAGTACACCAATCAAATATACAAAAATATAAAAAGGTCACTAACAGTGTTTAAATTACACAAAAAAGTAAAGAAAAAACAACAGCATCAGTATTACAATTAATCCCACTTATTACTTCTTGTTTCCCCTATGTAATGATTTCTTTACATTGAGTGTTGTAACAGACCAAAACAAACAACCTAAACTTACTCAACAGGATGCAATATAGATCAAAGCAGTGGCGAACAGCATGAAAACAAGTCGAGAATTTTGGGAATAATGAACTATAACTACCAGTCTTTGTTTATAGTCTGTGTTATTTTGATAACAAGGTCCTAATTTTATAAGAACATTCTTTAGAAACTTCATCAGAAACTATAAGACATGATTACGAAACTTATTTATTTTTAGATCTCACTTACACACATCAAACTGCTAGGTTTTTATGTCAGGAAAATATAATTATTCATTACAACTGTTAAAATTAGAATATGTTACACCAAACGACGTTGAAACCACCTAAAATTCCCGAAATTCTTCCTTGTATTAGTTCAATAGCTCATTGGCTCAAAATCTGTGGAAACATAAAAAAAAACATTAATATGAACATAAATTCAATGTTTTAAAATTCGGAGGGCAGTCTTAGTAAACTACCAACGTATTCCACTAGCTTGAATTCAACGTTCGCGTTCTGTTGTTGCCAACGTATTCCACAATAACCAAAACTCAACGTTCACGTTTTGTTAACTCACCCTTGAATCATGTAAAATCTTTCTTTAACATATGATATTGGTCAGGGTGCGCCGCTAACCCTAACGTGAAAGGTTGTGAATCAGGGCTCTAACCGATATCTGGATCAGTTTTTATTGAAAACTTTTACACGAATTTATCTTTATTAGATATTGTTCAGAACACATTATAATTTAAGTCAATCAACAGAAGCTAATAACGTTTTTAATCAGAGAATTTTTATTAAAAGATTTGATGATAATTTTGCTTTCCTTTGATATACGTGTAACAAAGTTATTGGTAAACTTTATTCTTTAAAAATGTGTTGTCGTATACAAATACACGTTTTGACGTAAACAAAAATTCTGGTTTTAATACAACGTTTTGACCAATAGTATCGGGTTATCATCAGTTAAATGTTATATTCAAAAACAGTTTGTTTCAGACTTTTGCCCAAAGCTACACAAAGGAATATGTGTGCATAACTGTCACTAATTTTCAAGTGATAGACTAAAGGTAATGAAAATAGTCAATAACACCCACCGCCAACTCTTGGGCTACTCTTGTATGACCGAATAGTGAGATTTACTCTTTTATAGCACCCATGACCTCCTAAAGTGCGTAGCGCAGTTTTTTGCGGCAAGGACGTAAATTATGAATTCTTGTATTCACAATCTGGAACCACTAACTATTAAACTACCCCAACCACCAGGTCAACAGAGCGACAGAAGTTTCTCTACATTAGTGTATTTTGGGAAGCTAACAAAAACCCTTAATCAGAAGAGTTTTTTCACAAAGAACCTGAGTGCACCATTGCTCATGCGGTGTTTTTTTTGATATTTCTAAACCAAAGTAATTCGGCTGAAACTGACAAAATATTGCTGAGGAAATCGATGTTAATACAACAATTTTGGAACTATGTTTTACTTTATTTTCAATCTCACTAGACTTACCATGAAATATAATATAAGTATTCGTTTCATAAATTTCATTTAGTACAAATGGCTTAACATTCAACACACAACTCAACATATGATAATTGAATGCTAAGCCTAATATTTAACATTCAAGACCCTTATCGACTCTACGTTTAAAAAACAGAAAAAAAACAGGTTTCTTTTTTTCTCACTTTTGTTTCATGGTGACCATAAAAGCAGAGATGCTATTACAATTCGATTAGATTTTGTTATATTCTAGAAATACAATGTACATATACTTCGTTTATATAACAATGAAAAGTTATTGGTCCATATCTAACTGTCAGCCTTTTTTTAGCCCCGCCCTCCAAGTGGCTCAGCGGCAAGTCTACAAACTTAAGATTCTAAAAATCGGGTTTCGATATCCCCGTGTTCGGAAGAACACAGATTGCCCATTGTGTAGCTTTGTGCTTAATAACAACCAAACCTTTTTGGTTAGCTATTAGATAAATAAGTAAAGCGAAGAGACAGACAAAGAAACGTGTGTTTCTTGAACACGTTACAAACACACACGTAAAATGAAAGCGTCGCAAGTGTTTTGACACAATAGGTTTACTACCTGATAAAACAACGACAACGTAAGTGTTAGTATATCCTGTAGGCTTTTAATATTTATATTTGAAAATATAATTGCAATATTATGTGCACACTTATGTCAGTGACGTGTGTATTCGGTTCACAGAATTCTCTTGATTATAGCATTCTGATGGAGTAAAAAGGAGTGTTTTGGGGAAGTGATTTGATTACCAACTAACTGCCTTACATTTATACATTATTTGGTTTAAAAAACAATCGCTGAGGCCGGTGTGTAATGTAAAATATATAACAAACGTTACATCAAACAGTGTAAATGGGGTGTTGAAAGTTCTAATGATGTACCATCTACGGGTCGTCTCAACCAAAAATCTAAAAAGAAAGGTTAGATCGTGAAGGGCGAGAATCCTAATGTGGTGACCCCGGTTATACCATTGAAATACTAGCGTCGAGAGTAGAAATACGTCTGCGTGCAGCATTTGATAAACCAACCACTGCTTTACTCCCCAAACCAATTGTGTAGGATTAAAATACGTGATTAAAATAGTAAACAAAGGAACAGCTGAAAGTCTGATTATAGGTGTGGGAAGAGAAAAAAGCTACATAAAAAGGAAACGATAATCAACTTAAAATAATAATATATTCGTATGTTATAAGTAAGTTTAAATTTCAGTCAGATTATAACTGTCATGAAATATTTAGGTAAAAGAATGTTTGTGATGAAATATCATATTATGCCTAAAACAATCTCTCATATCATTCTTCAACTAAATTGCTTAGGAATCAGAATAAGCAAGTTTAGTAAACTTCTCAACTTTGGATTTAATATTTTTAATGAAGTTTTTCTTTAGTGTTTATTATTTTCAATTTGAATAGCATCTTATGCGACAAGCGGGCTAAACGACTAAACATTAGACCACTGTGGCTCATCATAGCCATCCCTAATTTAGGACTACTGGTCAGAGGGAGGACAATATGTCAGAAGCACCCTCCGCTTAAGTGGTTACTCTTTACTGAATATCTGAATTGACTGTCACAGATGTAACGCCTCTACTACTCAAAATGCACAGCGTGTTCAGAGGCATATTACAGCTCGAACTTTGGACCTTCCAATACGTAGACCAGAATCTAACCACTAGGAATTAGCTAAATGCATTACACAGATTAGGTTATGTAACTTTGAGTTAAGTTGAAGAAGTCCCTTACAGATTACAAACCGTATCTAAAAGGGATTAAGATCTAGGTTAATTCGAACATCACGCATTTTATCTAGGTTAATATAAATATCTATGGTTTAATTGTTTTTATATAAAGTAGTTAGAACATATATTTACATGAAGATATAAAGTAGTTAGAACATATATTTACATGAAGATATAAAGTAGTTAGAACATATATTTACATGAAGAGACCATTTTTCTTTATCTAAGATCTCTTAAAACGGTTACTTTTTTCGTTTGTTTGTCTGTTTTAAAGTAAATGCACATTGGACTATCTGCTGCGTCTACGGTGGGGAATCGAACTCTAAACAATAGAAATCAAAAATTTAAAAAAGGATGGGATTTTAAGGTAAGGATTTGTAGTTCAGTTTAATATCATTTTATTAAATGAAAGGGCGGAGGTTGGGTGTCTTTTAAATTGTAGAAGTATAGGGTGGTCTATTTATACTAGAATAATATTTTGGCTTATTTGTTGGGGCGATTTGCCTTTTGTACACCTTATAATATCCAAAAAAGGGTGGAGGTTGTAGAAACTTGGGTGGTTTATTTCTACTTTAAGGTTATATCCAAATGCAGACAGCGAAAGGTAGTAGGAGTTGAGACGTTGTGGGTTTAAGTACTCAACCTTTAACCGTTAACTGATTCTCTGTAGTTGCTGGCTATTATGACATCTGCGATTGAGTCTTGTCTGAGAGATGGAACACGCTTGAGAGAAATGGACACAGACATTTTCTGTTATGATTTAATGATGAAAACATGGACTGGTAAGGACTGACAATAGGAAATCCTCAATAGCCGCGGCACTAGAAATTATTTTAGGCAGGATTAGAGTAAATTAATCTATGAGATTTTTCCCCTTTTTATTGGCTATATTTTTGTGCGCCAGCAATACCAAGTGTGGGACACGCATGTAACCAATTCGACTTTACCACTCATCAGAATCTCTATCAGCCTAACCCCAAACTGAAATTGTTTTAGGCAAGATTAGAGTAAATTAATCCATGAAACCTTGGGCGTGGTCAAACACATCAATCGAAAGGGTTTGACCTCCTGAGTCCAAAACTGTAATTAGATCTCAAATCGGTCAAGAGATGACAGAGCTATGAGTTAAAAGTTTCTACTTGAAAAAAAAACTCGGAGCCATTCTATGAGCCGTTATGTATTTGACTATGCCCAAGGTCTCATAGATTAATTTACTTTAATCCTGCCTAAAAGAGTTTCAACTGGAAGGTAAGCTGATAGAGATCATGATAAGTAATATAATCGAATCGGATATACGTGTGCCCCATGCTTGATATTCCTGGCGCACAAAAATATAGCTAATAAAAAGGAAAGCAAAGATCTCATAGATAACTTACTCTAATCCTGCCTAAAAGAAGTTCAAGTGCCGCGGCTATTGAGAGTTCCATCTTGTTTTTTTCAAGCGTTGTTGTTCGTAGAATTCAAATAGTGAATATTGTTAGCAATTTAAACATGTTTATGGAAGGGTTGTTTAAAAATTGTTAGCCATTATTTTAAGTTTGATAAAAAAACTGGATTCACATAACATTAATGGACATTCTAAGTAAAAGTTCAAGAGGCGTTTGGGTCAATCTAAAATGGCTAGGATAAGGGACACTTGTGATAATCCATTCAGTATCCTGTTCACAGGTTAATTTTAACAAAAACATGGGTCAATCTAAAATGGCTAGAATAAGGGACACTTGTGATAATCCATTCAATGTCCTGTTCACAAGTTACTTTTAACAAAAACATAGATCAATCTAAAATGGCTAGAATAAGGGACACTTGTGATAATCCATTCAATGTCCTGTTCACAAGTTACTTTTAACAAAAACATGGTTCAATCTAAAATGGCTAGAATAAGGGACATTTGTGATAATCCATTCAATGTCCTGTTCACAAGTTACTTTTAACAAAAACATGGGTCAATCTAAAATGGCTAGGATAAGGGACACTTGTGATAATCCATTCAATGTCCTGTTCACAAGTTACTTTTAACAAA
>NW_013668113.1:0-1754 GCF_000517525.1 Limulus polyphemus
AAACACTAGAGCATTCATGAAGAAACAAGATAGTTCTAGAAACGTGGCGTCATGTGACTCGCTGACGCAACAGAAAGGTAAAACGCACTCAAATGACGAATATTTCCCATGTAAAATTATAAACGAATTAATGTAATAGAATTATAACTTAAAATGGGGTTAAGTGAGATCTACTAATATGAAACACAAGTTTCGATACTTTCACGTGTCCTCTTCAGTCAACGTTTGCTTGTGAAAGAATTACACACATAGCTTATCTTATAGCGTATGTTCCAACTTGCTTAAGGGCACATGACCTCAGAATCCCCATCCAGCTTAAATCAGCCAAAATGATACAAAAAGTAGAAATTGTGTCAAATTGTGGAAAGCTTGCTAATTCATAAATTGTCAAATGTTATTACCTCTGAGGGTCATTTTAATTCGAACCATCTTTACGACATCTTGTGCCCTGATGCAACTTTGAACTTAGGCTATGAAATAAATTGTGTATGTAATTCTTTCAAACAAAAGTTGAACTGAAGAAGTTACGTGAAAGCTTCGAAACCTGTTTCGGTATAAACTTGTTACGTAATCGATCTTAACTTCATTTTAGATTACACGGTTTTGTGTATTTACCTACTATTAAACATAACTTTCCTGAAGCTAAGAATATGTTATTCAGATGGGTTCAAAAATGGAAATAAAAAATAAACATGTATATATACACCTTAATATGGTGGATGAAAATTCAACCAGTACATGTATGTGTCTTGTAAGTATTTAAATCACGTTCCTAGGCGTCAATCATTGAATTATCAAGCAACTACACTACTAGTCCAGTCGGGAAATTTTTCTACATAAATAAGAATAGCGCCTACGTATATAATATATAACAGAAAGTCAGGCGTTATTTTATTTTCGTATGTGAATGTGTTCACTTCTTCTCCAATTACTTTATACAGTTAGTCAAACACAGCCTTGAAGAACTTGTTTTGACGTTTTAACATATAGATTATATTACACGTGTTTGTCATAAAGCACGTACATGTACACGTGTGAACCATCATTTTCGGTGCCTACTACATTTTAGTTCTTGCAAGTCATTCTGAAATCCATGTTTGTATTTTTAAAAAAACAAAGAGTAAACTGATGGCTAACGTACTATAACATGAACAGTGATAAACAGTCTTTAAGGAAATTAAAATACGCATTAAATAATAGAAATATTTTCGATTTCGTAAGTCGAAATCGCAATTAATAAGCAGTTGACAAGGGAATACTAGAAAAAAACAACAACATAATTTGAACATAATAATCGTTTATTAAACCGTTAATGGTATCGAAATTGCAGATGCTAGTAAATGTTCAGTTCTCGACCTGTCCAAAATAAAATGTCCCCCGGTGGGACAGAGGTGAGTCTTCGGATATACAACGCTAGAATCAGGGGTTCGATTCCCCTCGGTGGACACAGCAGATAGTCCGATGTGCATTAAGAAAACACACACACACACATACACACCAAAATAAAATACTCATTTAGCACCCAACGTTAATAATGATGTCTGAATAGACCTGTTGTGTTTTATTGCGTTGCCAGTAAACGTTACTATCTTAAGCCAGCTTTAACCATTCATTAAGGGTATAGATAAACCCTGTTTGCAGATATCTAAAAGTTTTATCTTTACTTTGAAATATTATGTGTGTGTGTGTATGGATAGACATACAAAAAACAGTTATTACTCTCAATAAGTAGCCCGGCATGGCCAGGTGGATAA